>NC_066518.1:13991356-14033856 GCF_024679095.1 Eriocheir sinensis
GTCTCAGGAGCGGCAGCAGCAGATGGAATTCTCGTCCAAATTACACGTGCCTGCCTGCCTTCCTGCCTTTCCCACCTTTCTCTCTCTCTGTCTGTCTCTTTCTCTGTCTCTCTGTCTCACGTTTTTTAGTCTTTCTTGCATCTTTCCTCCCTTCGGTCCTTCCTTCCTTCTTTCCTTTATCTTTCTCTCTCTCTTGTCTTTCCCGTTTTCCACCTCTGTTTCTGTTTCTCTGTCTTTCTGTCACACGTTTTTTTAGTCTTTCTTGCATCTTTCCTCCCTTCGTTCCTTCCTTCCTTCTTTCCGTCATCTCTTTCTCTCTCTCGTCTTTTCCGTTTTCCACCTCTGTCTCTGTTTCTCTGTCTTTCTGTCGCACGTTTTTTTAGTCTTTCTTGCTTTCTTTCTGAAATCCTTCCTTTATCTCTCTCTAAATTCTACACTCTTTAATTATTCTTCTCTTCTCCCTCCCTTCCTCAGTTGTGCCTCCTTCGTAACTCTCTCTTCCTTCCTTTCCTCCTCTCTTCCTTTCTTTTTGCCTTCTTTCCTCTCTCGTCTTCCTGTTCTTAATCCTCCCTTCCTATGCACTCCTTCAAACCCTCCTTCTAACTTCACTTTCATTCCTCCATTTTCTATAATCTTTCCTTCCCTCCTTCTTTCCTTTCTGCCTTCATCTATCTCCCTTCCCTTTACTGTACCCTCTTATCTTCCTACCATTCTCTACCTCCTTCCTCCTCTGTCCTTTTCGTCTCCCTTCCTTCCCTCCTATGCATGTCTCCTTCCTCGCATCCTACCTACTTTTCCTTTACCTCCTTTCCCCTCTTCTTTCCTTCCTTTCTGCCTCCGTCCCTCTCTCGTCCCTTAACTACACTTCCTTTTCGTCTCCCTTCCTTCCTTCCTATGCACGTCTCCTTCCTCGCCTCTTTCCTCTCCTCAATCTCTCTGCTCTTTTGTTTGCCTAGAGAGCTGGCCGCCACCCCCGAGCGCTGCATGGTAAGACCTCAACCCGCGGCGGGGAAGGTTGTGAGGCCAGCGACGTGTTACCTAGCAGAAGACGTCCTTATTTATTTATTTATTTATTTATTTTAATTTTTTATTTGATTTTTTTTGTGTGTGTCTGTTGGTTGGTTTGTGTTTGTATTTTCGTTTGTTTTTGTTTGTCTCTTCTTCTTTGTTTCTGTCTTTCTCTCTTTGTCCCATTTCGAAGACTTCCCTTTTTGCTTTTATGTTTGTTTGTCTGTGTGTTGGTTTGTGTTTCTGTTTTCCTGTCTGTTACATTTATTCTCTGTCATTCTGTTTATTTTCCTATCTATTTATCTATCTATTTATCTATTTATTCATTTGTCTTCCTCTTTGTCTTTCTGTGTGTCTTTCTGTGTCTGTCTGTCTGTGTCTGTCTTTCTGTGTCTATCTCTCTGTGTCTGTGTCTCTGTGTCTGTCTGTCTGTCTGTCTGTCTGTCTCCCTGTCCGACAGTCTGTCTGTCTGTCTGTCTGTCTGTCTGTCTGTCTGTCTGTCTGTCTGTCTGTCTGTCTGTCTCTCTGTCTGTCTGTCTGTCTGTCTGTTTGTCTGTCTCTCTGTCTGTCTGTCTGTCTGTCTGTACGTATGTATGTAAGTCTGTTGCTCTTTCTGTTTGTACAAGTCTGTCCTTCCTTTTCTGCCCGTCTGTCTATCTGTGTGTCTGTGTCTCTGTTTCTGTGTCTGTCTGTCTGTCTGTGTCTTCGTCCCTTCCGCTTTCACTTTGTCAGCTTATCTCTTTTAATCTTGCTTAATTGATATCGATGTCTCTCTCTTATTTGTCGGAATTAATTGGTTTAGGTTCGTTCGTCTATTGGTCAGTCCGTTCCGTCAATCACGTGAATGTGAATATCCGTTTCTAATCATCATCTCTCCCTTTGTGTCGGGGGATCAGTCTAAAGCCGTTCTCTCTAATCATCATCATCATCCTCGGGTTATCGATATATGTTTCCAGTTTTTCAACGGGGTTACAAGTTCATTTCTTCGTTCCTCTCTACCATATTTTCTTTCTTTCTTCTTTCCTTCCTTCTTCCTTTCTTCCTTTCTTCTTTTTTTTCTTCCTTTGTTTTCTTTCTTCCTCTCTTCCTTCTTTCTTTTTTCTTCCTTTCCTTTTTCTCTCTTTCTTTCTTCTTCCTTTCTTCTTCTTTTTTTCTTTCGTCTTCCTTTCTTTACCTCATTTTTCCTTTCTTTTATACTATACTTTCTAAATACAAATTACAAAATCCGTCCTTCAAATGTCTCTATCAAATGCCTTTCTCTTCGTTAACACCAAAAGCGGCTATACGTAGTTTCTCTCCCTCCTCCTCCTCCTCCTCCACGCATCTCCTCTACGTCTGCTCATTCTCCATACTCTCTTCTGAAAACCTCAAAAACAATACCCTATAACATGCGTACTTCACATCTTCTATATAACCTCCTTTTTGGAAACTTGCCATATCTGTGAAACTCCATTACTACTTCTGTCCATTCCTGCCACAAATATCCGTTCGTGCAAGATACATTCCCTTTTGAAAACCCTAAGAACAATACTCCATTACATATATACTCCATCATCTTGCCATATTTGTGACACGCCATTACTGCTTACGTCCATTCCTGCCACAAGTATCCGTTGGTGCAAGATACATTCCCTTTTGTAAGCCCTAAGAACAATGCTCCATTACATACACAATCTATCATCCTTTTCCTCCTCCTTTTGAAGACTCGCCACACTTCTGATACTCCATTATTACTTCCGACCATTCCTGTTGTAAATGTCCACTCGCGCATGATATATAATACGACTTTGCATCCACACACTCGTCTCTAAACATGGCTCTTCTTTGTTGGGGCTCCGGCAGATGCAAAAGCCTTAATACAACCGGCGCACCAGTATACAAATGTCCCTCAGTCCGGCAGCGGGGAGCCAGCAGCAGGGACGCAATGAACGAGGCTGCCGGGGAAGATTCATTTAACTTAACTGAATATGCGCTCGTCTTTTATTATTATTATCATCGTTGAGGCTGCCGGGGAAGATATATTGGCCTAAGCTGAATAAGAGACCGTGTTTTATTATCATTATCATCCTTTTGGGGCCTCGGGGCAGACTGTATTTCGTTTCACTATATGACTAGGTGCAGCGGAAGGGGCGGGACGGGTCGGGTCTTGTGTCATGAGAAAGAGGGAGAGAGAGAGAGGATATAAGGGCACAAAAGGAACGGGGTGAACCAGCGGTAAGGGAACTGGAGACGAGAGAATGTAGCAGGAAATGGACAAGCAAGGAGAGTTAAGCATTAAGTCATGAGGGCGCTGGATGCAAGGAAACAAAAGATACGGGGAAACAGCGCCTAAGAAACGGGACATATGAGAACTTAAGCGAGATATGGAAAAGCAGCAGCACAGACCAAGACCAGCGGCAAGGAAACTAGAAGCGAGAGAAGGTAGCAGGAGATGGACAAGCAGATTAAAGCGTAAGTTATGAGGGAGGAGTCGGATGCAAGAGAACAAAAGCAGGGAGAACCAGAAACAAGGAAACTGCTGGAGACGAGGGAATTGCATAGCGGGAGATGGACAAGCAGAGTAGAGCGTTAGTTATGAGGGAGGAGTCGGATGCAAGGGAACATAAGCTACCTACGGAAAGACCAGCAACAAAGAATCTGGAGTCAAGAGAACTTAAGCGAGATATGGAAAAGGAGCAGCAAATACCAAGACCAGTTGCAAAGGAAGTAGAGGCGAGAGAATTATATAGCAGGGGATGGACATGCAAGTAGAGTAATGTATTAAGTCATAAGGGCGCCGGATGCAAGGGAACAAAAACTACGTAGATACCAGTAGCAACTAAACGAGAACTGATTAAGCTATAGTCTTCCAAATATGTCGAGGCCGGTCTGGCGTAGGCTCCCGCGGGTCCTTTTCTCCCCTCTGCTCTGCCACACAGTCCCGACACCTATCTCTTCCTCTCATATGTAAGCTGTAGGTAACATATGAGAGGAAAAAATAGGTGTTGGGACTGTGTGGTAGAGCATGGGGAGAAATGGACCCGAGGGAGCCAACGCCAAAACGGGCTCGACAATTTGGTTATAGATACGGAAGAGAGGATAAAGCACCAAAAAAGATATAATGATAATAAGTCCTCGTTTTATCTCCTGAATGACGTTGAGGAAGGAAGTGCAGCCTCAGTCAGTCACGTCGAGATGAAAGCAAATGGATCAACACATAATGGGAAACAAGAGGACTACAGCGAGAGACAGGGAAGCGGAATCAAGGGCTACCAACACCTGATATCAAGTCCTTCAAGTTAAAACCTTCTCAGCCTTGTATAAGCGAGTAAATACAAGCTCAGTTACTCCGAAATGAAACCAAAAGGATCATAATTGGAAACAAGAAAAATACAAGGGGAGAGACAGGGAAACAGAATCAAGGGCTACCAACACCTGATATCAAGTCCTTCACGTTAATACCTTCTCAGCCTTGTCATAAACGAGTAAATACAAGCTCAGTCACTCCGAAATGAAACCAAAAGGATCATCATAGGAAACAAGAGACAGGAATCAAGGGCCACCAATACCAAATAATTCATCCATGTTTCAACCTTTTCGTCCACACGGTAAGCAAATAAACACAAGTTCAGTCACCCCGAAACGAAAGCAGAATGTTCAGCAAAAGAAAAAGAAAACCGGGAAGCAGGAGCACAGGAGCGAGAGACGGAAAGGCACAGAGTGGAGCACAAACAAGAGGTCATAACAAAGCTTTCACGTTTCAACCCTTCCTCCTGGCTGGCGGTGGGCGAGCGAGGGAACACAACACAATAACGCGCTCAGCCACCCCGAGATTGAAATAAAATGTTGAGCAGAAAGAAATGACAACAGGAAGCAAGAGAGAGAGGGAGAACTAGGTACAGGGAAGCGGAAAGCGGGAGGAGAGTAAAGCAGCAACATGCAATCATTATTAAACCCTCACATTGCAACACTTTCTGGAGGCGAGGAAGGATAGAAAAGCAAGGAAAGAGAAGGCAAGCTCAGCCACACCCAAGACTGAGGTACAACATCATATCCAGCGTGTGACGAGACTAAGCTCCTTGCCTCAATGGTAGATCAGAGAAATGATATACATGACAAGGGCTTATTCAGTGACATGACATGCTTACTGAAACGAGAAATGGCAATGCATATAGCGGGCTTAGGTTAGATTAGGTTGGGTTAGGTTACGGATGTGTGACTTGCCACACCTAAGGCTGAGGTAAAATATCATATCCAGCGTGTGACGAGACTAAAGCTGCTTGCCTCAATGGTCGATCATGGAAATGAGATACATGACTTGAGGGCTTGTTCAGTGACCTGACCTGCTTACTGAAAGGGGAGTTGGTAAGGTGTATAGCAGCCCAACGTTACTTAGGTTAGGTTAGGGGGTACGGGTGAGGTCCTAGACATATATTGTGTCCTGATAATTATGTGGATAGTATTCTCTCGTTTATATGAAAAAAATCCCCTTAGATTGCTCGCGTAGAAGTAGTAAAGTCTTAGGTGAAAACGCCACTAGTTTCAATGATAGGGCAACACTATTATGTAAGATTATGATGGATTAACGATGAGAAACAATTGCCGGAGGAGTTTCTTCCCCAAAAATCTTCTCAACAACTTCACGAATCATCTTAATCCCTTCCCAAATTGGCCGAACTTCCGCCCACATCGTCCACACCAAAAGTTAGTTTCACGACGACGACGAGGAGGAGGAGGAGGAGGAGGAGGAGGAGTGAGAGAGTGAGCAGCAAAATGTATATATAGCGGAAAATAGAATGAAAAACATACCAACCTATATATATATATATATATATATATATATATATATATATATATATATATATATATATATATATATATATATATATATATATATATATATATATATATATATATATATATATATATATATATATATATATATATATATATATATATATATATATATATATATATATATATATATATATATATATATATATATATATATATATATATATATATATATATATATATATATATATATATATATATATATATATATATATATATATATATATATATATATATATATATATATATATATATATATATATATATATATATATATATATATATATATATATATATATATATATATATATATATATATATATATATATATATTTACCCATGAACCTTAACCTACCACCGCCATCATCACCATCACAACCAACAACAACAACCACAAACCTGCTCGCTCTCTTACACTTGAAAAAGAACAACAGGTGCGCATTACAACATCACATTTATATTTACTCCTGAGCATCAATGCAATAAGAGCCACAACAGCAACACCATCACCACCAACAACAACACTCCCGGTCACTCACCTCCACTGAAAAAGAACTGCAACGCAGAGCAACAGTAGTAGAGCGAGAGTGAAAGCGTGAAAGCGTGTTGACTGACTGGCGTTCATTGGTTAGCATAGGACGATGAGAAGTAGGACGCTGAGAGGTCAAAGAATAGAATAGAACAAACAACAGAATAATAATAATAACATAGAATAACATAGAGAATAACACAGACAGAGAGAAAGAGAACAAGAGAGAGAGAGAGAGAGAGAGAGAGAGAGAGAGAGAGAGAGAGAGAGAGAGAGAGAGAGAGAGAGAGAGAGAGAGAGAGAGAGAGAGAGAGACGCCAGGAACCTCGGCGTCCAGGCGGGTATGATTACTGCCAGGGGCCCTCGCACACCGCCTCTACCTGCAGCGTGAGACCTGCTGACCGGAGGCTGCAGGAACTTATTCAGGCAGTCCGGCAGAGCAGCCAGGAAACACTGTTCGCCCTCAGAAGTGTTGCCTGGAACCCACAGCCACACCACTCCAGTGTTCGGCAACAGCTGATTGGGCCTCCACAGCTACCTGTGTACCCGCCCTATCTGCAAGTCTTGCCACCCACGCACCCAGCTCAACATGGCGCCGCCTACCGGTACTCGCAGCCGGGTCCACAGTGCAGTGCTTAGTGAGCTTAAAATTGTGTCGGCCAACCTCAGGGGGCTCCACACCAACATCGGGGAACTAACCCACAGTGTTTTAAAACAGCGAGTGGATGTGGTGTTCGTGTGTGAGCCCTTTCTAGACAATAGTGTGCCGGCCAATTATGCTCGGGTGAATGGGTATTCCCCCTGGGTGAGGAAAGACCGCTCCACCCAGGGCGGGGGCGTGGCCTTCTGCTACAAGGATACACTGGACGTGCAGGCAGTAGAGCCACCCCAGCCCATGTCCAGGGAAATAGAAATATTAATGTTGAAAATAAGTGACAAAAACACAAACAGTGTTCTGTGTATTGGCTGTTATCGCCCCCCTTTCCAGGGGGACGTGCTTCTCAATTACTTGGAAGAAAAACATAGACACGATGATGACAGCCAATCGGTGTGAGAACGTGCTGATAGTGGGTGACCTAAACCAGCTCAAGGTGCAGCAACTGAGGCAGCCTTACCTCCAGGAGCTGTACCAGCAACGCCGCCGGAACCTGGTCACCACCAGGGAAGTAGCGTCTGCCCCCGAGCAACTGCTCCAGCCCCGCAGCAGGACATGGCACTACCAGCGGCAGTTCCTGTACACCTACGTCGGCTTGTGGAACACTCTCCTTGCCTCGCAGCAGAACCTTGAGGGCGTGACTCTGCAAGGCTTCAAAGAGTGTGCTCACCAGTGGCTAATGGCAGGTCGACGTGGGTGAAAAGACACAAGGCAGGCCTTAAGATAGGCGGCTGTAATGAAGCTGCCTTTGGCCTATAGTGCTATCTGTACTTAATTGATTATGTAGCACTCCTATATTGTGTAATAGTGTAAATAAAAAAAAAGGAGAGAGAGAGAGAGAGAGAGAGAGATCCACATTCTTAAATTCTTAATTAACAAGGTTTTCGAAGGATTTGTGATCACTTTGCAAGGGTAGTTCTGTGACCCTTCCGGTAGTTTGACCCTTCTTCTGTACCATGAACATAAAAACACACTCATGAGAACCCGATTAATGTTCTTTATGACCTTTGGAAATAGTTTATGTGAGAGGCCAAAGCGTCTGAGAATACTGACCTGAGCTCCTTGACTGGTTACCGCTGGACAAGGATGAGGAGGACGCTGAAAGGTCACAGTGGCGGTGAAGTGAAGGACGAGGGGGAAGGAAAGTCGCTCCTGAGGGTAGTGAGTCTTTTAATATCAACGGAAACTGAGTACGAGGTCTTTCATACATCCCTTGGCGAGAGAGTGAGAGAGGGAGGGAGGAAGGGAGGGGGAGAGAGAGGGAGGGAGAGTATTACACAGAACGTCATTTCCACCCCATCACGAGCAACTGACACGCCGGACACGACAGCCTCAGAGGGGACAGATCCAGTTCTTGCTTGCTCCCTCCCTCGTGACAGACACACACACACACACACACACACACACACACACACACACACACACACACACACACACACACACACACACACACACACATAAACACACACATGACTAACCTAGCCTAGCCTAACCTTGCCTAACCTACCTGAATCTAACCTAACTCTCTCTCTCTCTCTTAATTATTCAGCACGCACAGCACACACACGAGCCGGCACTGCCACGCCACACTTATGCATGAAATTATAATTCCTACAATTTTTAGCCGCGTCGCCTATGTGTGTGTGTGTGTGTGTGTGTGTGTGTGTGTGTGTGTGTGTGTGTGTGTGTGTGTGTGTGTGTGTGTGTGCGTGCCCTTGCCTGGCTATACGCAGTTTTTAACGGTGGAATATTGTGACCACAAACTTGTTTTTATTTTGTTTTTATTTTATTTTTATTTAGCCAGTTTTATTTTCGTGGTGGCAGAAGCAGAAATGAAAAGGAGAAGGAGGAGGAGAATCAAGAGGAAGAGGAGGAGGAGGAGGAGGAGGAGGAGGAGGAATATGTTTCTCTTTCTCTCTCTCTTTCTCACACTCTATCTCTCTCTCTCTCTCTCTCTCTCTCTCTCTCTCTCTCTCTCTCTCTCTCTCTCTCTCTCTCTCTCTCTCTCTCTCTCTCTCTCTCTCTCTCTCTCTCTCTCTCTCTCTCTCTCTCTCTCTCTCTCTCTCTCTCTCTCTCTCTCTCTCTCTCTCTCTCTCTCTCTCATGAAGATTGCCTCCCGTTGATCACACATACGTTCGTGCTACATGTTTCTCTATCACACTTTGTTTCACCATACTTTGTTTTTCCGAATTTGGACAAACGTTGGTGAGTTCTACGTTCACTACTGAGACTAATGGCTCCAACTTTATCTAACCACCCTGTTTAAGAGTTATGATAATGCAAATAATATAGAAAGATGTAGTAGTAAGAGTGCATGAGTGACTGACAGACGAGAGAGAGAGAGAAAGAGAAAGAGAAACAGAGAGAGAGAGAGAGAGAGAGAGAGAGAGAGAGAGAGAGAGAGAGAGAGAGAGAGAGAGAGAGAGAGAGGAAGGAAGGATGGAAGGCAGGAAGGAAAGAAGGAAGGGAAGGATGGAAGGCGAGACAGCAGGTGTTTGAGGATAATGCGGTGTATTTAAATTTCCTCGCTCTTAATTAACGATGCGACTTTTAAAACTGCCCCGACAACGCTAATACAGTGTAATCCTTTATCTACGCTAATGAGCTCTGCCAGAAGAATGGAAGAAAGGAAGCGAATTTCCGCGTGAATGATCCTTTAATGTCTACGAAAACTGCACGAGCTAATGAAGTGTTTTGACTCCCTTTGATATGAAAACTTTTAAGTAAGACAGAGAGAGAGGATTGATAGCTGGGTATATTTACCCTTCACTCACGATATGATGGTAGTAAGCAAGTGACGGTTCCTCCATGCAGGTCAAATCTTATCCCCTTGTCTGTTTCCCGTATAAAGACGTGCACAAAATCCTCTCTGGTTATAAGGCAATGATAGGTAAGTATGTAGTGATTTGTAACGGGTCGTATTACCAAACATTTCGTCGCCAAAGCTCCCATATTTGACAAGGCTTTCGTAGGAGTTTTTGGCATTTCCAGGAGTAGTTTTATGACCCTGGTGGTAGTCTGACCCTTCTTCTGTACCATAAACCTAAAGAAACACGATTGATCCCCTCTTTGACCTTTAGAAAGAGTTGATGTGAGAAGCGAAAGCGTCTTATAATGCCGATCGTAGAGTGTTGGAATCAGCTAGTAACTACACCTGCAAACGCCCATTCGCCCATAGATCCAGAAACAAACAACATATCACTGCATATTGACCTAACGGTGCCTGACGTACATGGTTTCTATCCTTCTTTGGCTCTCTTGGTGGTATATGCATTAGAAAGGATGACAGCAAAGGGATGAACATGAATAGAAATAGGGTCGTATAATAAGTAGACGAAAGGAAATATTGATAATCGCAGGTCAGTCACGTCTTATCCTCGTCTATCTCATGGCCACAAACTTGCACAACATAAGCTCTTGTTTTTATCTTGCTTAGGCTTTCCTGGTACATGCATTAGTGAGCCCGACAGCAGAGGATAAAGAAAAGACCGTGAAATAAATTGGTGAAAGGAAATACAGAAAAAAACAGGTCCCGTCTTACCCTCGTCTGTCTCAAGGCTGCACAACATAAGCTCTTGTTTCTATCCTGCTTTGGAACATGCATTAGTAAGCCCGACAGCAGAGGATAAAGAAAAGACCGTGAAATAAATTGGTAAAAGGAAATACAGAAAAAAACAGGTCCCGTCTTACCCTCGTCTGTCTCAAGGCTGCACAACATAAGCTCTTGTTTCTATCCTGCTTTGGAACATGCATTAGTAAGCCCGACAGCAGAGGATAAGGAAAAGACCGTGAAATAAATTAGTAAAAGGAAATACACACACAAAAAAACAGGTCCCGTCTTACCCTCGTCTGTCTCAAGGCAGCACAACATAAGCTCTTGTTTCAACCCTACTTGGCTTTCTTGGTATACACATTAGTAAGCCCGAGAGCAGAGGGATGAACAGGTACAGAAAAGAGACCGTAAAATATATAGACGAAGGAGATAAGCGTCAACCAAACCCCTTCTCGACTTCGATCCTTCTTATCCCCAGCAGTTCCTTCCTCGGTAAAGAATACAAGGGACAAACATGGATAATACAAAAGACAGTAAAAGAAATAAACAAAGAGGATGAGCGTTAACCAAATCCCCTCTCGACTTCAATCCTCCTTATTCCCAGCGGTTTCTTCCTCGGTAAAGAATGCAAGGGACGCAGGAAGTGATATTTCAGAGCAGGAATTACTTTCGCATTATGTAAAATTGCTTTCTAGATACACACACGGGAAGGTTGGTGCGGTGCGCGTGCGTGAATCCGGGTTGGGTTGAGGAAGACTTAGGATTCAGGGAAGAGGGAGAAAGAGAGAGAGAGAAGAGGAAAGAATTGGGCTGCCGAAGTAGGGGGAAAGGGAGGGTGAAGGGGGGGAAGGGGGGAAGAGGAGAGGTTTATAACGGTTGTGCTGTTAAGATATCTAAAATATGTAAGAAGTAAATAATGAGGAAATGAGTAAACTGATGTCCTCTCTGTAACTCACTCTTTCTTTCTTTTTCTATTTTTCTTTTTTCTTTTTCTTCTTTTTCTTTCATTGTCTGTCTCTCTCTCTCTCTCTCTCTCTCTCTCTCTCTCTCTCTCTCTCTCTCTCTCGTTGGAACTCCATTAATTAATATTACCATCGTTGTCTATTCTTTTTCCTCTTATTTAGGCATTTCCAAGAATCATTTGCCACTGTTTGCATCTTCCTTGTTGGAGAGAATAATAGACTGAACCAAATATTTTCCTTCTGGACTTTTGAATCTTGGTCCCCCAAAAATAAGTTACTGGAAAAAGAACATTAATTTTCCTTCCGTCCCCGACTCTTATTGTTTTCTGTGAGTTTGAGATACCGACTTTTTTCTTCATAATGATTTGCTTTTTTTATATTTGAAACCTTATTGTATAGAGTTTTTTATGGGGTACATCGTGTTTTTTGTTTTGTTTTCCGTCTGTGTTTTTTTAACTTTCTTCTTTATATTATTTGAGATGGCGTCTTTTTTTTTCTTATAATGATTTGCTTTTTTATATATTTGAAATCTTATTGTGTGGAGTTTTATTTCGGTATATCATGTTTTTTTTGTTTTATTCTATATTTTAAAAATCTTTCCTATATATTATTATACCATCTGCTTTTTTTTCTTTTTTTTCAATTCTTTTTCTTCTTTTCCTTCTTTTTCTTCTTCTTTTTCTTGTCTTTTTCTTCTTCTTCTTCTTCTGCTTCTTCGATATTCCTTTTGATATTTTGTTTCGACGTTCACACCATTGTATTTGGGATTTTATTTACTCATATGATTCCTTCTATACCTTCATTCACGTTTCTCTAAGCTTGATTTTCTCGTTTTTCTCTACCATCATATTACATTTTAATCTTTCCCCAATTTCTCCTCATCTGGTTCCTTCTATATCTTCATTCACGTTCTTCTAAGCTTATTTTCTCGTGTTTTCTCGATCACCTTATTATTACAGTTTTATCTTTCTCCATTTTTCACGTATGTATTTTTCGCTTTATATATTTTTTGGTCCATTTGATTCACCACCTTTTATTTTTTTACTTTCCTCTCATCCAGTCTTTGTAAATTCCTCTACTAACGTCAAACTTCTACCTTTTCCTTTTCTTTCACGCATTCACTTTCACCTCCATATTTTTTCCTCTTCCCTTATTCAATATTTTTCATTCCGTTGCTCTGCCTATGTCTGACCTTGGCATATATTCTTCCCCCTCTTTTCTTCTTCTAGTTCTATTCTACTTCTAACATCTCCTTTTCTTTTACGCATATACTTTCGTTTCCTTTGTTTACCCCTTTCCTGATTGAATATTTTTCTTTACGTTGCTCTATGTCTAACCTTTGCATATTTCTCCTCTGCCGTGTCCATTTTCTACCTTTCCTCCCCTTTCCCCTTCTATTCACACGTGTAATTTTCGCCTCCATTTCACACAACGCACTCGTAACATTTGATAAAGTAGAGAACCTCCCATACGAGTAGTGTTTCAATGGTAGAGGTTATGCCCATCCTTTCATCGCATTTGCAGCTCTGTATGAATTCGTGCACTAACTACAACTGCATTTAGCTCCATTACACCAGACTCATTCGTGACAATTGATATAATGGACAACCTTCCCATACGAGCATTCTTTTAAATGGTAGAGGTTATGTTTTGCCCATCCTTTCATCGCATTTCCAACCCTGTATGGATGCGTTTACTAACTACAACTGTATTTATCTCCTTTTCACAAACCGCATTCGTGACATTTGATATAGAAAACAACCTTCCCATACGAGCATTCTTTTAATAGTAGGGGCTATACCCATCTTTTCATTGAATTTCCAGGCCAGTTTGGATGCGTTTTCTGGTACAACTGCATTTAGCTCCATTTCAGCAGACTCATTCGTGCCATCATTTCATGCACTTCCCATATAAAAGCACTCAGTAAATTGTGGAGCTCGCGTGTTTTAGCCTTTCATGGATGGACAAAGCTTTTAACCACGTTTTTAGAGTACGCTCGTAGCTGCACTGGACTTTATATAATGTTATACACTCATTAATTTTGTATACTTCTCACCATCATCGCCATTACGAAAGAAGCAGTAACGGGAGTACATATAAGAAGAGTCTGTTTTATTATACTAAGATAATGGCTGACTGAGGATGATTGGGTTAGTGAAATATGGCACTGCTTGTCCATAGAGTTAATCGGTGGGAGGCGATTTAAACTATACATATTTGCATCATTAGTCACTTGATTATTCCACTGTAAAATAAAGATCTTTCCCATGGTCCTCTACCCTTCTCTCTTTATCTCTGTCTCTGTTGAATAAAGGTCTTTCCCAGTAACCTTCATTTCTCTCTCTCTTTCTCTGTCTGCCTGATATCAAGTTCACTGCTGTTCAAATGTCGTTCCCAACCTCCTCTATCTTTCTCTATCTATCTATTGTCATTTCACTGCTAGATAAGGGCATTTCAAAACCTCCGTTACTTATGTGCTTAATATCAATGTACTCCATCGTAAGTACATACAAGGACGGAGAACACTAACGCAAACCTTTTTTTTTATACAGCCCCAAACAAAGGCTACACTAACATGCTGACTGTGTTCCTTTTTCGTCCCGCTATCGCCCTTTAAGCCGCACCAGTACGCTTATAACTTGACACATTCCGAGCGAACATTTTTCTGTGTCCGTCAAAAGTCAGTCGAGGAGTCATACGCGCGACGGATCAACGGCACGGAGCGAACTTTGATTTTTGTTGTTGTTTTGTGCGTTGGGTTTGTGTGTTTTGCGCTTTTATTGATTTCAAGCCTTTCTTTCAGCGTCACTCGAATGAATAATGTCACTCTTTTTCAATATCATTTTTTCTATCTATTCGCCTGTGTCCCTTTTATTGCTTACACTCCCATAAAAAAATCCTCGTGTGTTCGTTAGTTACTTTGTTTGCATATTGTTTTTCTGTCTGTCTGTCTGTCTTTTTATCTCTTTCTCTCCCTGCGTTGTCTGATCCTTGCTAATAATCCTGTTCGTTTCCTCGGGTCAATAGCAAGACTCTAAAGGGCCGTTCCCAGCGTCCCAGAAGCCCAATACCGAACCCCTGACGAGCACTAGTCGGCGGCGGGAAAGGAACGAACTGCCCTTACCCGAAGATGAGGTCGAGCCGCGAAACGAACACGACTTTTCACGAGACTGAGATGCCCTTGGGTTGTCTGGGTACGGCAGGTGTCTATGTACAAGCAGTAAAATTCTCCTCCGTGCCGTATTTAATTTACTCAGCTCGTCTTGTTTTGGTATGGCAGACGTCTATGTATATGTAGTTAAATTATCCTCTAGCTCAGTGGTTCCCAACCCTTTTTCTGTCGTTTCCCCCTTCAACCAAGCAACCATCCGGATTCCCCCCTTCGTGTGGACAAGGAAAAAAAATAGCCAAAGCTTAATATTTTCCTTCTTAATAACACAAATAACATAATAACAAATAGAAGCCAAACACAAGGGGGCGGCCAGGACAGAAGAGTCTCAAGTTTTCCCTCTCCAAACATACATTTCTCGGACCCTCTTTGATCCCTCTCTTTTATGTATTCCTCAAGTCTATCTTTCGTAGCATAAATGCTGATTTTTGTTTCTATATACTTAAAGAAAAGTCAATTCCGCATTCTACCAGTTTTTTTTTCAGTCGACTTATTGCTAGTAATTTATGTTTCCCTCACGTCAAATTTCCCCCCTGGAATCCTGAAGTTTCCCCCAGGGGAGAAATTTCCCCAGGTTGGGAAATGCTGCTCTAGCTGATTAACTCTATAGATATGCGTCGCCGTATTTCATTTACTACGCTCGTCTTGTTATGGTACGGCAGACGTCTATATATACAGTTAATTTTTCCTCCTACCACTGCTGAACTTAAGAATAACCCGCGCCGTGTTTCATTTAACCGATCATCTTGTTTTGGTACGGTAAACTTCTCTGTATAGTTAAACTCGCCTCCCACCGATTAACTCTATGGACAAGCCGTGCCACATTTCACTAACCCGATCATTCTCAGCCAAGTTATTCGTACCATTATTTTAGCACATCAAAGTAGACTCTTCATATATGTACTCCCGCTACTGCCTATTTCGTATGGTTAAGGAGATGGACCCATGAGCTTCGAATTCTTTGCACACTCTTACCAACTCAGAGGCCGGAAAAAGGGATGAAACTGAGATATATTGAACAGGAAATAGAAATGGGTTCAGTGGGGCTATAACGTGCTGGTGCTCCCATAAAGAAAGGCAAGGGAAGGGGATACTAATGGAAAACACACTTAAACTAGAGGCTGTCGATGGCTGAAAGTGTCGACCAAACTCACTTCGATGTAGTTACCCCTGAAAAGTGTAAGAGAAACGAGCAATTCGCCTTGAAACACACACACACACACACACACACACACACACACACACACACACACACACACACACACACACACACACACACACACACACACATTCCTTTTTTTCTCCTTCCTCTCCTTCCAGTTTCTCCTGTATTCTTTATCACCCTCTTCTTTCCTTCATTCTTACCTTTGCTCTTTCCTTCCCTTCCTCCAAAATCTCCTCTCCTCCATTTCCTTCCCTTCCTCTCCTCTCCTTCCCTCTCCTTCTCTCCTAACCTTACCAAGTGCCTTCCCCCTCCCTTGATCACCCCTTCCATCCCTGCCTCCCTCCACACACAAACCCACCCACAACCCTTCCCTCACACACCCCTCAAATACCAGAAAACCTTCTAAATAAAAAATGCATCACCCATACTAGCAACTCATCCCCGTCCATAACACGCCTTACTAAAACGCACCACTCAGCTCAATTTCAGGGGCAGAGGATATACCCAATGGAAACTCCTCTTTCCCTTTTGCTGCGCCCCGCTGTGCCAGGCTATCAGGGCGGCAGTGAGAGGGGGAGCCAAGGCTATAGTAGAGGCTGGGTGGAGGTGGAGGAGGTAGTGCAAGGTAGTCTTATGCATTCCCTCAGTTTGCAATACTCCTCCGCCGCCGACCCCGCTACCCTATGGTGCAGGAAATGAGATTCTAGCGAGCGGGGAAGGAAAATACGTAAATCTCAAAGCGCTCCGACATATTTACAGCAATCTGAGGGAAAGAGGGAGGGGGAGAAGGGCGGAGCGTGCAAACTGCTGCTGCTGCTGCCTCGTCGTCGGACCCAATACGATGCTGCGAATTTTGCTCGCCGAGTGTGTGTGTGTGTGTGTGTGTGTGTGTGTGTGTGTGTGTGTGTGTGTGTGTGTGTGCATAAAGAAATGAAACGGAAGGTGCGCAAAGGATGTCCCGAAAAGGAAAGACGTACATGATAATAGATTACGTTAGATAAGATAAATGCATGCAGAAAAAGAGAGAAACTAAATCTGTACACATATTTATTCACTCAGAGAGAAGATAAAACTGAAGGTGAATGAAGATAAGACAGAAGATATAAAAGGGACAGAACGAGGATCTAGCGAAGCTCTCCCACACTCATCTAGAGATTCCCACACTAAACATCGACCTCCATCCATATTTTTATCCAGACAGAGGCCGGAAAGAGACAAAACGGAGATAATCTGAAGGTGAAAACAATATCACAAGTAGAGGAGGGGATAGGGAAAGTACAGTACAGTCCTTATACACACATATCGTAGAGACACACACATACCCACCAAAACATCGACTTCAATCCATGTACATTCTCCTCGCCGCCCGTGAACCCCATCTCGTTAGCGCTAAGGTTGCAAAGACTGTGGACTGTGAAGTGGGAAGTTTTTTCGCCTTCTCGTTTTTTGCCTTCCCTTCTCGATATAGTGAAGAGTGCTCAAAACCCGCCGTGCTCTTTTTTATTTTAAGTCTTCCACGACGACGGCGACGAAGGGCAACAGAAGCCCTTCCAGCCCTTCCAATCCCGGTCGGTCTTCAGTCCTTCGCCGAAATATTTAAAAGTGTGCTCTCGAGAAAAATGATGTAAAGGTGAAAAGGAAATAAAACGCACAGCTGAATTCATGGAGCAAGCGAAACCGTGATTGGACGTGTGCGAGTGTCTGAGGAGGAGGAGGAGGAGGAAAAGGAGAAGGAGGAGGGAGAGGAGGAGAAGTAGAAGAGGAGGGATATTGAAACTAGATGGATAAGGAGAAAAAGGAGACGGAAAAGGAGACGAAGGAGTTGGAAAAGGAATAGTAGAGAAAGAAGGAAGGGAGGAGGAGGAGTTGGAGAAGGAATAGGAAAGAAGAAAGGAGAGAGAAGAAACAGATGCAAACGGGGGAGAAGGAGAAAGATAAGGAAAAATTGGAAGAGGAGAAGGAAAACGAAGAGGAGGGGAGAACGGAGGGATAAGTGATAACGAAGGAGAAAGAGGAGGAAGAGGAGGGAAAGGAGGAGAAGCAAGAGTAAGGAAAAAGGAGAAGCAGATGGAAAATATTAGTATGAACGAATCCAAACAGAGTATCAGAAAGCCTGGCCAGGTATTGAGTCAGTGTGTTTCTACTCGCATGAACATGTTTTCAGACCTAAAATGATTGAAGCGTGTACAACTGTACATAAGAAGAAAAAGAAATGGTTGTTCAATAGATTTCGCAGGAGGAGAAGGCAGGAAGAGGAGGAGGAAGAGAAGGAGAGTAGGGAAAAGGGAGAGCGTAATGAGAACGAGGAAGGAAGAAGAGAGGAATGAGGAAAAAGGGAAGAAGGTCAAAGTGATATATGGGATAGATAAAAAGAGAGTGAAATGGTAAGGTGCTGTTAGTCTTGAGGCGACAAAAGGCAGAAGATACGGTAAATGAACTGTGTCATCCAGCAAGCCTCCAAACGAGTGAACCTTGGTTTTGGCTCAGGAGACCTTCAGTCCTAGAGGCTTCGACTCACTTCGCTTCGCAAAAGTGAGTGTGCATAATGATGGGTGTGGTGGTGATGATGATGGAACGAGTAAAGGAAGGGCGAGAAGTGGCGCGGTGGTGTGGTTGTGGTGGTGTTGATCTTGGGGCGGGGAAAAAGACGTACTGGGGGGCGGGCGTTGAGGAAGAAGGATGGATGGGCGTATATATGAGGCTGAGGGAGGCTTAGCGTGAGATAGCGGGGGTCGCAGTATATCAGGAGCTTACAGAGTCAACCCATTCTCTCTCTCTCTCTCCTCTCTCTTCCTCTCTCTCACGAAAACCAAGAAAAACAACACAACACATCAAAATAACAAGAAGAGAGAGAACAAGGAGGATGAAGAGAGATACAACTAATGGAAGCCTTGGACAAAAAGAGGTTGGGAAAACATTGTATTTCGCAGCAAAACACACACAAAGCGCGCTCGGATATACCACCGCTGCTGTCCCGTCTTTGTGGCTAGAAGAAGACGGAGGAGGAAGGGGAGAAGGAAGGAGCAAGAAGTCAGTAGTACCAGTAGGAGTAGAGTAGTAGGAGGAGAAGATGAAAGACGAGATGGAGGAGAAGGAGGAGTAGTAGCGGAAAGACAAGAAGGTGAAGGAGAAAAAGAAAAAGGGTAAGAGCTGTAGGAAGTCTTTAGTACTAGAAAAAGTAAGGAGTAGGAGGAGGAGGAGGGGAAGGTGGAAGATGACAAGGAGAAGAGAGAGAAAGTAGAGGGGAAGGAGGAGGAGGAGAAAGCGAAGAAAAAGAAAAAGAAAGAAAAGGAGAAAGAGGATGAGGAGAAAGAGGAGAAGGAGAAAGAAGAAGAAAAATAATAGAAAGAGGAAGAGGAGAAAGACGAAAAGGAGAAGAAGAAGAAGGAGATCCAAAAATCAGTGGTACCAGAACAAGAAGGAAGAGAGAGAAGGAAGAGAAGCGAAAAGACGAGGAGGAGGAAGAGAGGAAGAAAGAGAAGGAGGGAGGGTAAAGGAGGTGCACGAAGTCAGTCTGAAGCAGTGGTGGCCGTGCGCAGAGGCGGCTTGACTCGGCTTGGCTTGGCTCGATGCTGTTAAGAAAAGAAGCCGAGACACACACACACAAGCGCTGACTCGCCCGCCGCCGCCTTGACCTACGCCAAAGAAATGTTTTACGACGGCTGTTTTTATTTTTGCGCGCTGCTTTTTTTGCGTCTTATAAAAGCGTAGCAGTGTTTTTTTCTCTTCATTCTCTTTCTCGCTTCCGTTCTTGACTTGGTTGTTTGTTTGTTTTGGGGATTTAGTGACGATGGCGAAGACGAAAAGGTTGGGTTGAGATTTGGTTGTGTGGGTAAGAGTGTGCGTGAGTGAGTGAGTGAGTCGTGGTAATGAGGGTGCTTTGGTATGTCAAGGTACTCACTCATACTCATATTTTGCTTCTTCATAGGCTTCCTCCTCCTCCTCCTCATCAACATCATCTTCTTCATCTTTCTCTTTTCTGTTTCATCTTTTTCTTCTCCTCCTCCTCTTTCTGCTTCTGCTTCTCTTCTTCTTTTTTCTTTTTTGAACATTTTCTTTCCTTCCACGCCTTTTTCTTCTTCTTCTTCATCCTCCTCTTCTATTTACTTTATCATATCCTCCTCTTCGTCGTCCTCCTCCTCTTTCTCTTAGCTTCTTTGTCCTCCTCATTACTCATCATATTCCTTCACTTCCACTCACCCCTCCTCCTTTTTCTCTTCTCTTTTTACATCTACTCCTCCTTTCTCTCTTTCCTTCCTCCTCCTCTCCCTCCTCATTCTTTCTTCCTGACAAGCAACACACCACTAACTCAAATCCTTGTTAAGCATATATTTCCAACATTTAATTTCATCGTCCAGTTATTGATTTTTTTTACTGCACAGTGTCAAAAACAGTGTGAGGTGGGTGGAAACTTTACACATGTTTTTGCTCACTAATTATTGGCATGAAAATGTGTATAATGCGAGAACTGAGCTGGGACGAGAAGGGGAGCGGGTGGTGTCTATGTATACAGTATGTGTGTGTGGTTATGGGCGACAGTCGAGGGCTTAGCGATGTTACTATTATACTGCACCGTCGTTAAACCCTACAGTCTGGGGGGAGTGTGAGGGGAGCCTTGTTGAGGGTCTGTTGATCGGGGGACGGGTTGGTTGGGGTGAGGGAGTATATGGGGAGGCGTGTTGAGGGGGTGTTGATCGAGGGACGGGTTGGTTGGGGTGAGTCAGAACAGGTTAACCGTCGTGAAACTGGATGAAATGAGGCCATGGAAACAAAAACACAGGCGGGTACAGCATCCCGGCGCGGACAACATGAATGTGAATTAATGTTAGAGGGCCGTTTACTGCATAGTTGTCTGTTGGGGGGGATCAGAACTGGGGAACTCGTATAAAACCGAGTGAAGTGAAGATACTAAAGAGGAACTAATATAAGGAAATGTGCTATCCAGACACGGACTATATGAGTGTAAATTGATGTTAGTCGGCAGTTCACTTCAGAAGGAACATGTGGGGTTGTCTGATATGGTACATGAAAACTGGATAGCTAGTAAAAACTGAATGAAATGAAGACACTAAAAAGAGGAACTAAGACAAGGGAATACACTATCAAGGCACGGGGTATAGGAGTGTAAATATATGTTTATTTATGGGCAGTTTACTTCATAAGGAATGCGAGGGATTGTGCTTTTGGGCGAATCGAATCCTGTGGAGCTGAAATGAATGAGGCTATTAAAGAAGAACTAATACAAACATAATATTTTACCCAGAAAAGGACTATAGGTGTGTAAATAAACATTTCAGACAGTTCACTTCATAAGAAATATGTGAGGTTGTCTGTTATGGTGAATTACAGCCCTGCGAAACTGAGCTAAATGAGGAGAGTAAAGAAGAACTAATAAAAACACATAAGATAATAATAGAAATGATATAGATCTTAGGGAAGTATAAGGAAGAATTAGAAATGTGTAAGGGTGTCTGCGGGGCTTACTCAAAAGAGGCGAACTGACGGAAAATTAGATTAAATGAGGAGAGCAAAGAAGAACAAACACAAGCACTTAAGATAATAAAGATAATGATACAGATCTTAGGGAAGCATAAGAAAGAATTAGAAATGTGTAAGGGTGTCTGCGGGGCTTACTCAAAACAGGCGAACTGACGGAAAATTAGATTAAATGAGGCTTCAAAAACAGACCACAAAGGTACGCGAATACTCTCTCCGGCAAGGGATTCCACAGTCCACACGTACGGATCTGAATAATGTTTTGTGGAGAGTTCCTGTGAAAATTAATGAGCGGGTCTGTCTGCTGCTGGGGTGCTTCAAAACAGGTTAAAACTGCCGTGAAGCTGGGTCAAATGAGGCCGGGAGAGCAGCTCAACAACAGGCAGCGGCACCAACCAACCATCGGGCCACGGAATAAATGGATCAGAATATTAATGCTTGTTGGTAGTTGACGTCGCGATGCAATGCTGCGATGAAGAAGATAATTGTAAAAAAGAATAACACGATCTGCCTCTGACTATGTGATAATTAATAAGCGCTTGTGGTCAATTAATTAAGAGTTGCAAAAATCAATACCATTAAAAGCCAGAATATAGTTTAAAACCCCTCATATTTGTTTTTAGAAACTCACCAAAACAATGCTACACTTCCTTCATATTGACATGGCAAATAATCCTTCTCGCTCCAGCCTGTCCAGCTTCCATCAATAAGATTCAAACGTTTTCCAGCATCCACCAGTCATATTTATCCTGAATTGGAAGGGGCAGCGTCAGTTATTTGTGGACTGGCTGCTGCTGTTACACTCGAAGGAGGAAGGGGCATGGGCCTTTATATCGAAAGAGTATGAATGATGCCAAAGTTTTAAGAAATATATGCAGTGAGTAGCGACGAGAGAGAAAAACCCATCGTCGTTGGAGTAAAAATAGTTACCTCTCAATCTGGTAACACGTTTTTTTACAGCAAAGAAAGCAGCTCAAGGGCAACAAAAAGAAAGTGTAGAAATAAAGCTCTCTAATCGCTGCTCCTATAGAAGAGAAAAGTAAAGAGTGGCCAAAAGAGAGGAAGAGAAAAGGAAAGAGTGGCCAAAAGAGAGGAAAAGAAAAGCAAAGAGTGGCCAAAAGTGAGGAAGAGAAAAGTAAAGAGTGGCCAAAAGTGAGGAAGAGAAAAGTAAAGAGAGGCCAAAAGAGAGGAAGAGAAAAGTAAAGAGTGGCCAAAAGAGAGGAAGAGAAAAGTAAAGAGTGGCCAAAAGAGAGGAAGAGAAAAGTAAAGTGGTCAAAAGAGAGGAAGAAAAGCAAGAGTGGTCAAAAGAGAGGAAGAGAAAAGTAAAGAGTGGTCAAAAGAGAGGAAGAGAAAAGCAAAGAGTGGCCAAAAGAGAGGAAGAGAAAAGTAAAGAGTGGCCAAAAGAGAGGAAGAGAAAAGTAAAGAGTGGCCAAAAGAGAGGAAGAGAAAAGGAAAGAGTGGCCAAAAGAGAGGAAGAGAAAAGTAAAGAGTGGCCAAAAGAGAGGAAGAGAAAAGCAAAGAGTGGCCAAAAGAGAGGAAGAGAAAAGCAAAGAGTGGCCAAAAGAGAGGAAGAGAAAAGTAAAGAGTGGCCAAAAGAGAGGAAGAGAAAAGTAAAGAGTGGCCAAAAGAGAGGAAGAGAAAAGTAAAGAGTGGCCAAAAGAGAGGAAGAGAAAAGGAAAGAGTGGCCAAAAGAGATGAAGAGAAAAGTAAAGAGTGGCCAAAAGAGAGGAAGAGAAAAGCAAAGAGTGGCCAAAAGAAAGGAAGAGAAAAGCAAAGAGTGGCCAAAAGAGAGGAAGAGAAAAGTAAAGAGTGACCAAAAGAGAGGAAGAGAAAAGTAAAGAGTGGCCAAAAGAGAGGAAGAGAAAAGTAAAGAGTGGCCAAAAGAGAGGAAGAGAAAAGTAAAGAGTGGCCAAAAGAGAGGAAGAGAAAAGCAAAGAGTGGCCAAAAGAGAGGAAGAGAAAAGTAAAGAGTGGCCAAAAGAGAGGAAGAGAAAAGCAAAGAGTGGCCAAAAGAGAGGAAGAGAAAAGTAAAGAGTGGCCAAAAGAGAAAAGGAAAGAGTGACCAAAAGAGAGGAAGAGAAAAGTAAAGAGAGGCCAAAAGAGAGGAAGAGAAAAGGAAAGAGTGGCCAAAAGAGAGGAAGAGAAAAGGAAAGAGTGGCCAAAAGAGAGGAAGAGAAAAGCAAAGAGTGGCCAAAAGAGAGGAGAAGAAAAGGAAAGAGTGGCCAAAAAAGAGGAAGAGAAAAGTAAAGAGTGGCCAAAAGAGAGGAAGAGAAAAGCAAAGAGTGGCCAAAAGAAAGGAAGAGAAAAGCAAAGAGTGGCCAAAAGATATGAAGAGAAAAGTAAAGAGTGGCCAAAAGAGAGGAAGAGAAAAGGAAAGAGTGGCCAAAAGATATGAAGAGAAAAGTAAAGAGTGGCCAAAAGAGAGGAAGAGAAAAGGAAAGAGTGGCCAAAAGAGAGGAAGAGAAAAGGAAAGAGTAGCCAAAAGAGAGGAAGAGAAAAGGAAAGAGTGGCCAAAAGATATGAAGAGAAAAGTAAAGAGTGGCCAAAAGAGAGGAAGAGAAAAGGAAAGAGTGGCCAAAAGATATGAAGAGAAAAGTAAAGAGTGGCCAAAAGAGAGGAAGAGAAAAGGAAAGAGTGGCCAAAAGTGAGGTCAATTTCTGTCTTCTACTGTTTGCCAACGCCGAGTTCACACCAGAATACAACCTTACATTTTTTCCATAACTTTTTTTAGGCTTAGTTCGTCTTATGGCACTACCAAGGGACGCCTCATAACGACACACACTGACATTATAGGATCTTATTATAGAATTTCGTCACCCGAGCACACATTTTTGAGAAGGCTTTCGTAGTTGTTGTGGGCATTTCCAGGGGTAGTTGTATGACCCTACTGGTAGTTTGACCCTTCTTTTATACCATGAACCTAAAGAAGCAATCATTAAAACCCGATTGACCTCCTTCATGGCCTTTGGAAATAGTTTATGTGAGAGGAGGAAGCGTCTGACAATACCGATCTTAGGGACTACAAAAAGCTAGCCTTTCAACCCGCACATGACGACCCAAAAGCGAACCAGTTAGCAGTCCAGAACCTTTTAATCGCATTTGCATTAACTCCACACATCGGGTTAACTTCTCCCATCCATCATCTCTCCCCTCACCCCTCATCCATAAAAGTGTCTAACTCCATTCTGAAACTTTTAATCCTATTTGCATCAACTACACATGTGCTTAACTTCTTCCATCCATCCATCCATCCATCCTCTTTGTTCTTGTTTCTGGCGGGTCTGTTTCGCTTATTTTTTTTACCTTGAGCTGTGACCTTTATAATAAAAAAGAAAGCTAAATCGTAACTTGCTTTAGCCTATCTCTGTCGCTTTGGGTACAGACAGGAACGAGGAGGAGGTGTGTGTGTGACAAGTTATTTGGGTATTCTATTCTTCATTCAGTTCTATTGATCGGTTTACTTCTATTTTTCAGTTCAGTCCATTGTTCTCTTCTTCAGTTCATTTATATTCTCCATTTTTTTGTTTTGGTACAGAACTTCCCTTTTCTCTAAACGTAACTGTCTTTATCTCTATCTATTCTCTATATTTTGTGTCATCCTTTCATCTTTCCGCATATTCTCCCATTTAGAAACGTATGTAACTGTCTAAATCTATTTTCTATTCTTTTGTTTTCTCCTTCCATCTCTCCTCATACTTTCCCATTCAAACTAAAAAACACCAAAAACACGTACTTTATAATAATTTCCATCGAAGAAGTATTTTAAGCAGACATCACATACAAAGCTAACTGTCTCTCTATTCTCTATCTTCTGCATCCTTCTTTCATCTCTCCTCATGCTTTCCCATGCTGATTATGACTTAAAAATCAAACAAACATGTACTATATTATCATTTCCATAGTAGAAGAAGAAGAATTTTAATCAAACACTTAAAACCAAATCATCACAGCCCCCCCCCAAAAAAATGACCTAACCTCTCCTACTCATTTTTCACTTTCATTATAATTAAACCAAAAGCGCGTGGCGGCGGCGGCTGGAGGGAGAGGCTTTTTGCGTGGCGCTAATCTGCAGGCGTTAGTCATTACCTGTAGAGGCCGCGGGGATTAGCCGGGGAGTGAGCCGCGGGAGCACACCGGTTAATGCGTGAAAGGATAACACAATGTAACCCGACTCTTAGGGCGGCGGTAGCGAGGCGCCTCATCAACATAATGGCCTGCGGGGAGAAGGTGGAGGAGGAGAAGGATGAGGAGAAGGAGGAGGGGGAGGAGGAGGAGGAGGAGAAGGAGGAGGAGGAAGATGGAGTGAGTGAAGGAAGAAGAGGAAGCGGAAGATTAGGAAGTGAAGGAAGATGAGGTAGAGAAGTACGAGCAGAAGAGAAAAGAGGAGGAGGAGAAGATGAACTTGGAGGAGGTGAAGAAGGTGGAGGAAGATTACAAAGTGGAGGAATTGAAGGTACAGATAGAGTAGTTGTAGTAGTAGTAGGAGGAGGAGGACGAAGAGGCAGTGAAGGGGAGAAGGTGAAGGAGGAAGATAAGGAGGAGAAATATGAAGAAAAAGAAGAAAAACGGAGGAATAGGAGGAGGAAGACAAGAAAACCAGATAGGGTAGAAAGAAATGCATTACAAAGATCGTTCTCTGTTGAAGGTAAAATTATAGAAGAAGGGAGAGGAAGAAGAAAAAAAGTAGAAAAGGAAAAGAAAGAGGAGGAACAGGAAGAGTAGAAGGAAATGAAGAACAGAACGAATACTCTCTTCTTAAGGTCTTCCTCTTCTTAATACTATAGGAAGAAGAGGAAGAAAAAGAAGAAGAGAAAGAACAAGAAAACAAGAAAAGAAGACAACAGAAAAATTACTCTCTACTAAAGGTACAACTAATTAAACTATATATAAGCTGCAGACCGTATTAAACGAGGCAACTTCAGGACTAAACAGGAGGAAGTTACTTATCCTATACATATCACATACAAAAATACATATAATCAAGCTTGAGGCAATAAATACGGTCCCAGGCATGTGTGTGTGTATGTGTGTACGTGTGTGTGTGTGTGTGTGTGTGTGTGTGTGTGTGTGTGTGTGTGTGTGTGTGTGTGTTTTATTGTTCGACGCCCACTTTACACGAAATAAGATTAACTTCCGACCACCTGCCCGGCTTCTTCCTCTAATTATTGTCCGGTCCCAGTCGATTAGGAAAGTTACAAGACCCCCCCCCCCCACCCCCTTTCTCTCTCTCTCTCTCTCTCTCTCTCTCTCTAAGACAAATTTCATACCATTTCTTTTTACGAATCTTCCTTTCCTCTTTCTTTTCCTCTTTTCCTCTTTTCTTTTCTTCCTTCTTCATTTTTCCTTTCTTCTCATTTTTTTATTCTTTGCTTCCTATTTTTTCTTCTTTGCTTTCATTTTCTTTTCATCTTTCCTTTTTTTCCTTTCTTCCATTCCTTTCCTTCCTTCCTCTTTCTTTTTTTCTTCCTATTTCTCCTTCCTTTTCTTCACTCTTCATTTTACTTCCTTTCTCCTGTTTTCTTCCTTCCTTTCTTTTTCATCCTTTCATTCTTATTTTATTCCTTTTTCTTCTTTCCTACTTCTCTTTCCTTCCTTCCTATTTCTTCCTTCCTTCCTTCCTTTCTTATTCTACTTGAGTTCACCCTTTCTCAGCACTTGTTCCTTATCCTTCCCATTTTCTACGCAATCTTTCTACAATGGGCTCAAATCATCTTCTTAAACCTTTTTGGCTACGTACGTTCTTTTTCGACCTATTATTTTTCAATGCTGGCACTTTCTCGGCTTTGTGGAACTCACCCTCTCAATTCACCCTCAAATCCTTTCCCCGATCTGCTTCCCTCTCTGTCTCATCTACGTTCTCGCCTAGTTGCTTAGGTCTCTCTCCTTCTCTCTCTTCTCTTCGTCCTCTTTGCCCCGTGTATTGTAGCTATAGGAAGAAGATTGTTTTAAGCCTATGTTCTCGTCCCCTTGCTTGGTTGGGTCTCTCTCTCTCTCTCTCACACTCCTCTTTGTTCTCTTTGCCCCGTGTAAGATTTCCATTAACTGGTGAATTGGGGAACATAGCGAAGGGAGGAAGGTAGTTTTAAGGCTTTATAAGAGTAACAGAGACAAGGAAAGGAACATAGCGAAGGCAGGAAGATGGTTTTAAGGCTTTAGTAGAGTAGTAGACTTAAGGAAAGGAAGGAAGAAGGAAAGGTAAAGATTTGGAGAGGAGTGACTTTATGTTGAACAGTGGCGTTTGTGCAAGACCTCCATTACTGTGTCTCACCTTTTCGTCTCTGTAAAGTCTCCATCAACTAATGAAGACGGGAAAATATGAGACAAGAGGAAGGATATTTCGAGTCAGTGTTATTCATTTCCTGTAATTATTTTCTGTTTTAGCTTCGCCCCTTCGCCGCTTCCTCCTCCTCCTCCTCCTACTTCTTCTCTTCTTCCTCCTCCTCCTCCTCCTCTTCATCTCTGTAATATTCTCGTCAACTACCAAATCAGGAAAAAAGTAGCGACAGAAAGGAAGAGAATTTTAAGCTTCTTTTCCGTTCTTTCCGTTCTGCTTTCTGTCTTACTTCCATTCCTCCTCCTCCTCCTCCTCCTCTTCGTCTCTCTAACATCTTCGGCAAGTACAGAATCAGGGAAAAGAATGCGACAAAACAGAAGGGAATTTTAGGTCACCATTACTCTTTTCCGTTCTTCTTTCCGTCTCACCTCCTTTCCTTCTTCTTCTCCTTCTCCTTCTCCTCCTCCTCCTCCTCTTCCTCCTGTTTCTCGTCCTCTTACTCGTCTCCGTAACAACCTCGTCAACTACAGAATCAGAATAAAAAGCGACAAAAATGAGGGGAATTTTCACCCAACATTAGCGTCTGACGTAGAGGAGAGGTCCGCCCGGTCTGGCAGAGGGCGGGCGGGTCGTCGTCGTCTCATGCGCCGGCAACGTCTCCTCGGGGACGTTATTACCGAAACGAGGCAAGGCACCGGCTCACTAATTAAAGAAAACGAGGCCGTCATTAGTTGTCGGCTGTCCCGGGATACGAGAAGCCTGGAATATCTTGGGGCGCGAGGCACGAGAAAGGGAGGGCGTTTGGTCGGATTTCTTAGGACGGTAATACTCAGCCGCCTCCGCCGCCTCTCATATCCGCTATTTCTGAAAGTCCAAAAGGAGATCAGTCGGGTTTTTAATGAGTGTTTTTATAGGTTCACGGTAAAGAAGAAGGGTCATAAAACTACGCCTGGAAATGCCCTCAACTCCTAGGTGTTCTTAGGTCGGTAATTCTCAGCCGCCTCCGCCGCCTCTCATATTCACTATTTCTCAAAGCCGAAAAGGAGATCAGTCGGATTCTAATGAGTGTTTTTATAGGTTCACGGTACAGAAGAAGGGTCATAAGACTACCCATGAAAATACCCACAACTCCTAGGTCTTCTTAGGTAGGTATTTTCAGACGCCTCCTCCTCCACCTCTCACATCCACTATTTATAAAGGCCGAAAAGGAGGTCAGTCAGGTTATAATGCGTGTTTTATAGGTTCACGGTACAGAAGGGTCATAAAACTACCCCTGGAAATGCCCACAAGTCCTAGGTCTTCTTAGGTCGGTATTCCCTGACGTCTCCTCCTCCGTCGCTCACATCCATGACCCATTTATAAAGGCCGAAAAGGAGATCAGTCGGGTTCAAATGAGTGTAACGCAGTGATTTCAAAGGTTCAAACGCCAAGAAAGGAATGTGATTTAGCCTGGAAAACACTGATCAGAAGCCAAGAAGGAGGGCATTCTCTCTCTAGCTAGCTTCGTCGACCTCCTTCGCTTTAATCAACAATGGGAATGCGGTGATTTTATAGAGTCAAACGCCAAGAAAGGAATGTGATCTATCCTAAAAAACACGGATCAGAAGCCAAGAAGGAGTCCATTCTCTCTCCATCTAGCTTTGTCGACCTCTTTTGTTTTTTATCAGCAATGGGGACGCAGTGATTTTATAGACTCAAACGCCAAGAAAGGAATGTGATCTAGCCTGGAAAAACACGGATCAGAAGCCAAGAAGGAATCCATTCTCCCTCCATCTAGCTTTGTCGATTTCTTTCATCTTTATCAGCAACGGGGATGCGGTGATTTTAAAGGCTCAAGCGCTAATAAGGAATTGCGATGCTGACCTAAAAAAAACACGAGTCACAAAGCATCAGGGAAGGGGTTTGGGATTCCTCGACTGCTTGCGTTTTTAGGTCTTGAGGCAGCGGTGATTATGAAGGCTTAGATTGAGGTCAGGGAGGGAGAAAGTGAGATGTTGACCTGGACTGAACTGGGTCACAAGGCAAGAGAGAGAGGGTGTCCTGTTTTTCTCACGTTAGGATGTAGTAATAGTAGTAGAATCAGAAGGGTGTTGGATTAATTAATTTGCAGAGTCCCTTCCCTATCTTCCCTTTTCTTTTCTCTTCCCAGCCCCTTTTCCCTTAAGTTTTCCATTTGCAATGATTTGGAGAAGCTACGAGAAGGCGGAAAGAGAGGAAGCAGAGTCCTAACCAACCTTCTTCTCTTCTTCTTCTTCTTTTTTGTTTCTTTTTATTTGATTCGTCTTCGTGTTCCTTCTTCTTGCTTCTTTTCCTCTATTTCGTCTCCCTGTTTCTTCTTCCTTGTTTCCTGTTCGTGTTTTCTCTTTCTTAATTTTTTTCCATTTTCCTTTCTTGCAGTTTTCTTTTCCAGTGTGCTGCCGAAAATACAAAAATTAATACAGAAGAGAACTTGACCATCCTTCCGTTTTATTTCAGTTTCCTTCATGCAGTGTGTTGGAGAAACTTCGAAGAATCATAAAAGAGAAGTCGAGTCCTGACCATCTTCCCATTTTCTTCTTATTTCATTCTCACGTTTTCTTCCACTTTTCGTATGCTGTTCTATGGAGTAACTAAGAGCATTATACAAGAGACTAAGAAGAGTCCTGACCATCCTCCCATTTTCATCTTCGAGGGTTCGGGAAGGGATGAAGAAGCAAGTATTCGAGGCCCGACCCACCCAAGCACCCACCTCTCGTTTTCTTTCAGTCTTCCTCCCCTCCCTCGACCCTCTCACTCACTTGCTGAAGGAGGCGGCGAGGAAAGTTTATTGGCTCCTCTCGCATTTTTGACCGAGATCCAGCTTTTATTTTCCTCATCTTTTTGTTTTATGTTGACTTAGATGAGTGTGGGCGGTGGGGAGGAGGCGTTGTGGACGGTGACGACGGTGGTGGTGGTGGTGGTGATGGTGGTGGTGGTGGTGGTCCTGCTATACCAATGTGACTTGTACCATGACGTTCTTCCCATCCCACACCTTATATAACGCTGTAAGTACATGGCCTTCTCCACACACCCTTGCTTGCTCGCTCTTATACTTCCACTCCTGCTCTCAAAATCATACCTTTCCTTATGTAATCTGATAAATATACGCCCTAAGTCCTTTTGTGTTAGTTATTAGTCTTACTGTCTCTGCCTCTGTTGTTAAAGAGTAATATGGGAAACGCAACGTAAGGTTTTAATGAAGTCGAAATTTTACTCGCATACTCATAGTTTCTCTCATGTAATCTGATAAATACATGCCCTAAGTCCTTTTGTATGAGTTATTAGCCTTACTGTCTCTGCCTCTGTTGTTGAAAAGTATTATAGATAACTCAACGTAAGATTCTAAGTAGTAATTTTGCGTGTTTTGTGCTAGTTGATGCAAAACGTCGAAACATTATCTATCGGTTGATAATCAAGTCGACTGTTCAGCTAAGTGAGTTTCTCCCTAAGTTGATACTTCCCCTAAGTCAATTATAACAAGAAATCGAACCTTTAGAACGCAAAAAACATCGAGGCCGTATCTGTCAGTTGGTAATTAAGCCGACCGTTCTGCTCAGTCATTTGTTCCATAAGTCAATAGTTCCGTTAAGTCAATTATAACAAGAAATCGAACCTTTAGAACGCAAAAAACATCGAGGCCGTATCTGTCAGTTGGTAATTAAGCCGACCGTTCTGCTCAGTCCTTTGTTCCATAAGTCAATAGTTTCGCTAAGTCAATTATAGCAAGAAGTCGAAACCTTTAGCCGAGTCCCATTGTCCCTGAAGTCGACGGTCCAACTAAGTCAATTGTCGCAAGAAGCAGGCCATTGATTTCCTCGCCGAGAGCCAACTAATCGAGCTGGAAGGTCAAGTTGGCTCTCTCCTTCACTGGGTAAATAGTGTGTGCAAATTTTCCTTGGTTCTGCCCGAGTGGGTCCGCGGGGAGGAGGGACGCGTCTCGCCGGGCTATTTCCAGCATGAATTATAAAACGAGGTCGCCCGGTGTCTCGCGGCAGAGCGAAGCGGGATCATATTTTTAGAAGACTTTCGTGCGTCACTTACATTCCCTTACCTAACCTATGAAGCTGTATATCCTTCAGTTCTCCTCCATTCTGGGACATGTATATATATCAACGCAAGCTATTTTCTTAACTCATAATTGTGTTTCAACCTACGCATGGATATATACATAGATGAAGCTTTGGTAAATGAGTGAGTTTAGCTGCCAAAATGTTTAAGGATACGGCCTTATTATGTTCCAGGGACGAGAGGAAGCACGAAAATGCGTATTACAAAGTCGAGACCCTTTCACCGCGTATTACAAAGTCGAGACCCTTTCACCGGAGGGACGGAGGATAGGACGGAGGTTATGTGTTCTGCTAAAGACATTACGTCCCAAACTTCGGTCATTACGCGGCCTTTGGAGTGTGGTGGATCATGAGCCCCGCCAGACCCACTCCTCGAGGATATAAAGAAAGGGATCTTCTTACTGATGTGGACTAGAAGGGAAACCACAGACGAATAATGAATAATAGAAATGAATGAAGAGAAATTGCATAGATTCAGACCCAGGAAGGAGATAGGAAAGACCTCGTTTACGAATATAGAAGAAAGAAGCGTTATTGATGATGTGGACTGGAAGGGAAACCGCTGACAAATAATGAAGAATAGAAATGAATGAAGAGAAATTGGATAGATTCAGACCCAGGAAGGAGATAGACAAGATCTGGTTTACGAACAGGGAAGAAAGAAGTTATATTGAAGAGGTGGAAGAAGGGAAACCACGTATGAAAAAAGATAATAAAATGAATAGAAATGAATGAATAGGAATTGGACAGATTCAGACCCAGGAAGGAGATGGGCAAGACTTGGTTTACGAAGAGAGAAGAAAAAAACACTCACTGAAGATCTGGAATAAAGAAAATCACAAAGAATGAATAGAAATTAATGAACTGAAATGGATAAGCTCGAACTCAGGAAGCAAATACGCAAGACCTAGTTTACGAACAGAGAATGAAGATGTAGAATAAGGGAAACCAATTTAGATAAGGAATGGAATAAATTAAATGAAATAACAGAAATTGGATACATTCACACCCAGAAAGGAGATTAGCAAGACCCCGCTTACGAGTAGGAAACAAATAATGCACATATTTAGTTAGTGGAAATATGATAATACGATTTCGAAGGAGCTTATACAAGTTTATGGCAGTGCAGAACAGGTCGTATACAAATGACACTCTGGAACAAGCATGTGTAGCCTGCCATCCCTATCTAGTCTCCGTATATCCCTCTGTATCCTCGTGCATCCCTCTTAATACCCGGACTTTAGATGCAGGAGCCGGGGCCGAGCAGCAGCATCCCGGGGCCGGTCACGTAACCCAGAGAGAGGCGGAAGTTCGGGCGGTCCAACCCTTCGTCTGGCGTAATGAGTAAAGTTGGTTTAGAGAGCTGTCTCATCTCGAGGCGGCAGGCAGGCAGGCGGGCAGCTCCTTAGGTGAAAACACTCCCCCACGCTGCGCTCTTCAAGGTGACGAGATGCGGAACTTTGTACTAATGGGAGACGTGGCGCGGGTGAAGGCTTTGTTGGTACTTGTGTGCGTGGGGGTTGCGTACTGGTGGATGGCGGGCTGAAGACGTTGTTGGAGTTAGTTTGAGAAGTTAGGTACTGATGAATGGCGGGCGTGAAGGCTTTGTCGGTACTTGTGTGAGGGGTGCTGTACTGGTGGATGGCCGGCTTAGGACATTAATGGTCGGTATTATAAGACGATTTGGCTTCTCACATCACCTATTTCTAAAGGTCAAAGAGGGGGTCAGTCGGGTTGTAATGAGTGTTCCTCAGGTTCATGGTATAGAAGAAAGGTCAAATTACCACCAGGGTCATAAAACTACCCCTGGAAATGCCCACAACTCCTAGGAAAGCCTTGTCAAATATGTGTTCTTGGGCGGCGAAATGTCTTATAATACGACCCAGTCTGAGTTAGTTTGAGAAGTTATGTACTGATGAATGGCAGGCTGAAGACATTTTTTTCAGTAAGGGAGGCAGCTCAAGGTAAAAACAAAAACAAAAAACAGTAACTAAAAGCCCGATAGACTCTGCTCCGATAAAAGAATAAAGAACGAGAGGCCAGAGGAGAGGTCAATTTCGGGTGGAGAGGTGTCTTATTAGTACTTGTGTAAGGAACTGTGTACCGATAGACAGATAGGCTTAAGACAAGGCTAGTACTACTTGTGTGAGGAATGTACCGATAGATGACAGGCTGAAAACAACTACTAATATCCTTACCACTGACACCACACCACCATCAACACTACTACCAAACCAAGACCACGACGAACCTAGGGAAAGCAACTCGATAGCCTGTAGACCATAAAGTTCTCGTATACGACGTGAAGAGAGCTCAACCAACCTAAGGGCAAGTACCTGAGACTGCAGCGGGAAGGGGCGGGAAGGGACAGGAAGGGGCGATAAGGTAAGGTAAGGTAAGGTAAGGTAAGGTAAGGGAAGGTAAGGTAAGGGAAGGGAAGGGAAGGAGAGGAAAGGGAAGGGAAGGGAAGGGAAGGGAAGGGAAGGAAAGGAAAGGAAAGGGAAGGGAAGGGAAGGAAAGGGAAGGGAAGGGAAGGGAAGGGAAGGCAAGGAAACGAAAGGAAAGGAAAGGAAAGGAAAGGAAAGGGAGGGGAAGGGAAGGGAAGGGAAGGGAAGGGAAGGGGAAGGAAGGGGAAGGAAGGAAAGGGAAGGGAAGGGATGGGAAGGGAAGGGAAGGGAAGGGAAGGGAAGGGAAGGGAAGGGAAGGGAAGGGAAGGGAAGGGAAGGGAAGGGAAGAAAAAGTTGACAGAAAGGTATGGAGGCCTACTGAGTCACATATATGGATGACCGGAAAAATCTTTAGGCGCACCAGACGAGTCCAACGCGTCATACCAAATGGGTCTTCAGTTCGACGGCTTCCGTGACCCATTTAGCCATAGAAGAACCGGCGGGATCAAAGCCATATCGCCGGGTTTAATTATCAGAGCCAGCAATAAGCGAGGACATATATTGGATGATGAAGATGAGGGGTCAGGAGGAGGAGGAGGAGGAGAAACAAGGTGTGGATGAGGAGGGGAAGGAAGAGGTGCAGAGAGGGTAAGAAGTAGGAGGAAGGGGTATAGGTGGTAGAAGACAGGACAGATATAGAGGAGAAGGGAAGGGAGAAGAGGAAGAGGAAGATAATGAAGAGGAAAGAGCGAAGACTATTACATATTCTTTTAAACCTCATGAGAAAAAAATAGCCTAGTCGTCCATTAGCTTACACCTTTCTCTAATCTAGCCCCGTTTAGCGACACAAATAGATAGATAGATAGATAGATAGCAAAGTAGTCAGATAATAAGAGACAGAGATAGCACGGCAGTAGTAGTAGTAGTAGTAGTAGTAAAGTCAAAGAGAGAGAAATTAGTGAGAAATAAAGAGAGGAAAAAAGAGTTAAGAGAAGTTATAGTACGTTGCAATGAAAGACAGACAGATGGTTAGATAGATAGTAAAGTAATAAAGTTGTAGTAGACAGATAGTAAGGTCGTAGTGAAGTGGGAGACAAAGTTAGGGACAAATAAAGAGAAAAGAAAAAGAGTTAAGAGGAATTATAATAAGTTGCCATGGAAGAAGAGTTTGTGCGTGTGAGGGGACGAGAGAGAGGAAGGGCTTTCTTTTGATATATACGACCTACTCCGTCTCGTATGTTGCCTTGGAAAGAGTTTATCAGCGCTAACATCCTCCTCCTCTTCTTCGTCTTCTTTTTTTTCCTCCTCTTCCTCCTCCTCCTCCTCCTACTTTCTTTTTCTCATACTCTTTCTCTTTCTCATTCTTATACTCTTTTATTTTCTCTTCCTCTTCCTCCTCCTTTTTCTTTTTTTCTCCTTCCTCTTCTTCGTTTTCTCCATCTCCTCCCCCTCTTAATAATAATAATAATAATAATAATGATAATGATAATGATAATGATAATGATAATGATAATGATAATAATAATAATAATAATAATAATAATAATAATAATAATAATAATAATAATAATAATCCTCTTCCTCTGTTTCTTTCTCTTCCTCCTCCTCCTCCTCTTTCTAATCATCTTTTTTCTTCTTCTTCTTCTTCATTTTCCTTTTCCTTTCTCTTTTTCTTTTTCTTTTCCTTCTTCTTTTTTTCTTTTTCTTTTTCTACCTCTTTATCATCGTCTTCTTTTTCATCTTCATCATCACCAGCTTTTTCGTCTTCATCTTCATTTTCATCTTCATCATCTTCTTTTTCGTCTTCTTCCTCCCTCGCCTCCTCCTCCTCCTCTTCCACCTCCATCTCCCGGGGTTTGCGTGCCTCGCCCTGATCATTAACCTCGCCCTTATTATTTTACCTTTAAAGAGGACACACTCGCAGCGAGACTAATCCTGTTTTTAAGCTTACGATCTTAGCAGCAATTTGCAATATATTTCTCGCGTATTAAAAATTCTTCCTCGGTCCTTAATACCACTACCATCACTACTACCACCCCTACTACTACTACCACTATTACTACCACTACTACTACTACTACTACTACTACTACTACTACTACTACTACTACTACCACTACTAATACTTACTACTACTACTACTACTACTACTGCTACTACTACTGCTACTACTACTACTACTACTACTATTACTATCCTCCACTTTATGTTCTTCCTATCTTTCTTTTTCACTTCCTATCATTTTTACTTCTTTCTGTTTTTGCATTCTCCATTTCGTCTTCTCCCTATTTTTCTCTCTTCTTATCTTCCTCCTCCTCACCTCACCTCTTGATTTTCTCTTTCATAATCTTTTTCCCTCTTCTCATCATCCTCATTTCCCTCTGTTTCTTTGTTTTCTATGTATTTCGTCTTTTTCCTATTCTTCTCTACTCTCCACTTCCCCCTCCTCCTCCTCCTACTCAGTTTTCACCTTTATCTTATTCTTCCTTTTCCCTCTTTTCATTATCCTCACTTTCCTCTTTTTCTGTATCCTCTATTTCGCTTTCTTTCGTTTTTTCTTCTCTAGTTTCCTCCTTTTCATCTCGCAGTTTGATCTTGTTCTTGTTCTTCTTTTCATCATCCCTCTTCTCCTCTGTTTCTGTATTCTCTTTCTCTTTCTTCCTATCCTTCTTCTCTAGTTTCCTCCTCTTCCTTCTCCTCATCTTCGCATCTTGATCTTCCTTTATCCTTCGCATCCATGAACTCACTCACTCTCTCACTCTCTCCTCTGTCTATCTCTCTTTTACAGCGTTCGTAACCAAGCTAGTTTTGACCTCGCGTAACCCTCCACCCCGCGCCGCGCCGTGCCGTCCGCCCGTCGTGTTGATAGTACAAGAGCGTTGTTGCATCGGCTCGTAATTTTGCTAACGGGGCGCGGCAGCTTGCACTAATAGGTCACGGGTTGTTTGTTTCCACGGGGCTTATAATATTATGCTGTGCTGATCCGTGCGTGGTGATTATTGAAATATTGTGAGGCTGTTTTGTTTATATCTATTCCTCCTCTTCTTGTCTCTTTATTTCTTACCGCTTTTTCTCTCTCGTTCAGTCTCTGTCTCCTCCCTGTTCTCTCCATTCGCTACTCTTTGTCTCCTTCCCCTTCTTTCTCATGTCTCGATCTTTCATCTCCCTCTTCTTCCTTCTTCTTCTTGTGTATTCTTTCTTGTATCTCTCCCTGCTCCTCTCTTCTATCTCCGTCCTTTCTTCTTTCTTCTCTCCTTTCCTTTCTCATTTTTAACACGCCTTTCTTTCCCTCCCCTCTCATTCCAATTAATTATTTCCCTGTCTTTCTTTTTGTTGTTTATCTTCATATCTTCATCCTTTTTCCCATTCTCAATCCTTTTCTCATTAAATTTCTCTCTCTCTTCCTTATCTAAGTATCTCTTCCTCATCTTTCCATCTCTTTCTCAACTCTATTTCTTTCCCATCTCTACATTTTTTTCTCATTTCTCTACCTCTTCCTCATTCTTATATCTTTATCTCTCCAGCTCTTCCTCTTCCTTTCTCCATCTCCTCATTTCTCCCTCTCCTCCTCGTCCCCTTTCACCAAAACAAGACACTGGAACACCGGGAACCTCCAATCCACCTCGCCGCCATTCGCTTTCCCTCACCCAGAGCTGTTTGCCGCCCGGAAAGTTCTCTCGCGCCCCGCCGCTGAGTTATGCGCCTCGTCAATATAACTTTACGCCTTGTTCCCGCGTCTGGTACTCTGGGAATGTGCTGTGTCGCCGGTGAGGGTGTGACGAACTGCCGGAATTTGAAGAGGAGTCAGCGGTTAGTACTTTTTTTCTCCGTTCTGAACTCGAGAAAATGTATATTGGTCTTACCCATAAATATCTCACCCAAGGCTGCTGAGTAACGTGGCTGGGAAGAGATTATCGCTTTGCATTCACGAAGGCCTCCAATACCACTTAGGCAGTGCGACCCAAAGCTATGGTGTTCTGGCAGGAGTCAGGTTGTGTCGGGCCGGGATGAGACATTGGACTGGCTGGCTGGGGTGTATCTCTCTCGATCATATTCTTTAACATTTCGATGCCCAAGGACACACACATATTCGACACGACTTTCGTAGGAGTTTTGGGTTTTTCCAGGGGTAGCTTTATGATCTTGGTGGTAGTTAGACCATTCTTTTGTACCGTGACCTTAAAATAACACTCATTAGAGCCCGACTGATCTCCTTTTAAGCCTTTGGAAATAGTTGATGTGAGAGGCGGAAGCGTCTGACAATGCCTACTTTTGTCTCATCAGCTACGAGTTCATAACGGCACCCAACCTAACCTAACCTAACCTAACCTAACCTAGCCTAACCTAACCTAGCCTAACCTAACCTAACCTAGCTTAGCCTAGCCTAGCCTAACCTAACCTAACCTAGCCTAACCTAACCTAGCCTAACCTAACCTAACCTAGCTTAGCCTAGCCTAACCTAGCCTAACCTAACCTAGCCTAACCTAACCTAGCCTAACCTAGCCTAACCTAGCTTAGCCTAGCCTAACCTAACCTAACCTAACCTAGCCTAACCTAACCTAAACTAGCCTAGCCTAGCCTAGCCTAACCTAACCTAACCTAACCTAGCCTAGCCTAGCCTAGCCTAACCTAACTTAACCCCCCCTAACCCCCCCTCCCCTCCCCCCTCCCCCTAACCCCCCCCCTCTCCCCCCAGACACCCGCCGGGCCGATGTACAGTCTCCCATAAGCGTATATATATATATTTGCTGTCTGATATACTGGCAGTTATTAATTATTCCATATGTCATTTCCACGCTATCGTAAATTTTCCGTCAGTTTGATAATGAATGCTGGAAATTTTTTATATACCATCACACAAAATTCTTCATGCAACGTTTGGCTCTGAAGCTGCATAGGGAGGGTAATGGCGGTTATTCTGTTCATTGGATTTACCTTTTGTCTCTATTTACCTGTTGTTTAATTCCCTTTTGTTCCCCGGCCGCGGCAACAATGGGTGGGTCGCGTGGCCAGCAGGTTGCCGCGGTTTTCCTTTTTTCCCGCAACTCGCTTCCCGCCCAATTAAAAGAATCCCACGCGCACGAAAATAATTGTTAGCCGTTGATGAATTTGCTTTTGATCATATTTGTAGTTGTTGAGATTTAGTTGTGCTTCTATATTAGTCAGTCATTAAGGTAAGGATGCAAAGTCTCCGGCGATGCCCTAATACGAACTCGAAAATTCTATAACTGACATGAATTTGCAGTTGATGATGTCTGCACTTGTAGGAACTTAGCTACTGTTTCTGCCTTTATTTGTTACTGCATTAAGGACACAGAGACAGTCTTCAATGGCGCACGTGAACATACTCAAAAACTATTTAACTTACTGACGAATTTGCAGTTGTTGATATCTGTACTTGTTGGAATTTAGCTCATGTTTCTATCTTTGTTTGTTATTGAGTTAAGGATGTAGAGACCGTTTTTAGAGGAGCCATTGAACGTAGCCTATTGGAAAATTGTAAAACTGATATGAATTTGCATTTGCTGATGTCTGTACTCCTTAAACTTACGCTTATGTTTCTATTTTTTTATGGTTATTGAACGAAGGATACACAGACAGTCACCGGCGACGCCCTTAAATAACCTCGGTAACTGCTAATATCTGTGCCTGTTTTAATATCGTAGGCGTTTCTACCTTTGCTAAAATCTTCGACAGTTTCCGGGGGTGCTTTTGTGTTAACTCGAAACTGGTTTAACTGACGACTCTGTATTAACTGAAAATATCTGTACTTGTTGTAATGCCGCCTCCGTTTGTACCTTTCTTATTAAGTTTTCCGCACCAAGAATACCGACACTAACTTATGCATAGTTGTTAATATCTGTGTCTGTGGGGATGTCGCAACTGATTCTACCTCTGTTTACAAGTTTTCCGGTCTAAGAAAGCCAAAGAAGCGGAAAGTGACGCTCTTCAACAAATTTTAGAATTATGAAAATGACGATTCCGCAATAACTGCATATACCTGTGTCTGTGGAGATGTCGCAACTGTTTCTACCTCTGTTTATAAGTTTTCCGACCTAAGGATGCGGGCAATTCTCAGTGGTGCTCTTGAATAAACTTTAAAATTATTACAATGACGATCCTGCAATAATTGTATATATCTGTCTGTTGAGATGTCGCAAGTGTTTCTACCTCTGTTTATAAGTTTTCCGACCTCAGGATGTGGGGGATTCTCAGTGGCGCTCTTGAATAAACTTTAGAATTATTACAATGACGATCCTGCAATAATTATATATATATCTGTCTGTTGAGATGTCGCAAGTGTTTCTACCTCTGTTTATAAGTTTTCCGACCTAAGGATGCGGGGGATTCAATAAACTTTAGAATCGCATATCGCCGAAAATTCTGCAAGTGGCGACATCTACACCAACACGAACAGTAACTGATTAACCGTGTGCCACTGAACCAAAGCAGCAGACAGTCCTTTATTTTCTACAGCAAGGGAGGCAGCTCAAGGGCAAGAAGCAAATATAACACCAAAATAAACGCTGTTCCGAAAAAAAAGAAAACAGAACGAGAGGTCAGGAGAGAGGTCTATTTCGGGTGGAGAGGTGTCTTAGCGGGGCCCCTACAATACACACACGTACAATACAAACAAGAAGCTACACTTACCCCTTCATCAGTCAGTCAGTCAGGCCACGCAGGCAGCATCACACGCCCTCAAAATACCATCGCCGTTAGAACTTTGTAAATAGGCCCTTTGCGCTGACGGCTTCTTTGGTCCCCCGAGAGAGAAATTACGTTTAGCAGGTGAAAATATATCCTGTAATTACTCTATTCAGTGATGATATAACAGAAATGATAATCGTTAAAAATATACGGAGGGAAATTGAAGGAAGAAAAATACATAAGTGATAATAACTATGACTAATGATGTCAGAAAATTATATGACAAAAGAAAACATGATTATAAATACTAACGAATTTTTTAAGACCACGCACGCATCTTGTTATTTCGTATACCAAAAAATGATCTTCGGTGTATAAATCCACCACCAAAGTTTTCTCTTATAAATAACGTAAGACGAAAAATAGACGAGAGGAAAACAAACGAAAATAAACACTAATAAAATATAAAAGACTCACCTTACTATTCCATCTATGAGCTATGCAGTGTTGAAACCCAAAAATCCAGTAATAACGGTTTCTCCTCCTCTTTGTTCGCTCGCTCGTCGGGTCAGACATCACCACCGCTGGAACACGCACACGAGGCCGCGGAATAACACGATACAGGACGGAGCCTTAAAAATAGCGGATGTTCGCGGCCACTACAAACAGACAGACAGGCTGGACGTCATGGGGCTTGCTTGCTTGCTTCCGTGTGCTCGGGGCTAATGATGGTGAAGATGATAATAGATGATGATGATAATGATGATGGTTGTAGTGGTAGTAATGGTAGTAGTATTAGTGGTGGTAGTGGTAGTAATAGTAGTAGTGATAGTAGTAGTATGAGTATTAGGGCCAGTTTCACAGTTCCCCATGATGGGTTAGTAAGCTCCCAAACCAATACCAGAGCCTTCGAAATATCCTTGTATAGGGTCTACTGTTTATATTTAAGTTCACAAATTTGATGAAACTATACGGGAAAAGTCTTGTGTATTTAGTGTGGCATCGAAGACCTCACCATTTTGGATTGTATGGGATTCTATAGTTTGGCTCGGGCTGTTACGAAGACACTGTGTTGGACTGTGAAATCGGCTCTTGGTATTTGTAATAGAAGATGGAAGTACAAATATTACAGTAATGATTAACACGCAAAACTTTACAACCACAATAACCAGCAATATATATTTACAGAAACAATACATTTAAACATCCTCCTCTCTACGTAAGCCAGTAAATATGCACATCACCACCCAACACCCTCACCCATCCCACAACATTCACCAACAATAACAATAAACAAACGATGAAAGAAGACCATTATATTACACCCACCTACCTCCCGGCTGACTGACTGATGGCCACTTCACTCAACTCACTTTTTTTAATATAATTCACGGAAAGGAAGAAAAGAGAGAAAGAACATCAAAGCCACGCAGAAACGGAGAGCAAACGAGTAAAATCTTTTAGCTCTCTTCATCCAAGCCAAAGGTGGGATGCTAGGTGCGTGTGGGAGAGGAAAGGGATAGGATGCTGGGGGCTGGGTGGGGGCGGGGGCTGTAGTACCTCTTCTTCCCCCTTCTTCCCCCCCCCCCTCTTTTCCCTCTCTCCTCCAGCGTCGGGCGTGGCATTGTCTGGGGTAATGGAGGGCGCCGTGGCTCGCTTGTCGCAATAATGGGGCCAAGAAGCGTCCTCTCGTCCTCTTGTGCCTTCGGGCGGGCGAGGGATCCTTCAAGCTGCTCC
>NC_066518.1:14036356-14068856 GCF_024679095.1 Eriocheir sinensis
ATCGCTTCACTGCCCCGTATTTGGAGGCGTGAAACTTATCTTGTGTGCTTTCTCTAACAGCAAACAGCAGACCTACTAACACGCAATAATAATAGAAAAGATAATAACTAATAACTCCATTGTCACGCACCTAATACACAAAACTTCCCTTGTGTGCTTTCTTTAACAATAAATATTAGTTCTTATTACGGAAAAGAAGGCAGCTCAAGGGCAAACTAATGATTAAACAAAGATCCCGCTGGTACTCCTCTTGTATATACAGTTGATAAAGTAGCCAAAAGAGGGTAAGAAAACGGATGGACAGGCGTTTTGATATTCCCCATTTGAAAGCATAAGTCGTGGGCAGGAGTAAATACAGACAAAAAAAGATACCTCACACAGCTTAGAATTGGGTATTGAATCGCGTATCCTAGGTTTCGTTACAGCTTCCATACCCATGCTTAAAGGGGCTATTACACTGGACAAATTTTCCGTGGATCTTCAGTCAAACCACGATTTCCGCTAGCGTGGTTCTCATTTGTTTCTTGTTATTGCTGCTGCTGATGATGGTGAGTAATACCGTCGTCCTTCGTTGAAATCTACCGTAGCTTTGGAAGATCGTGGACACGTCAGAAAACCACGGAAATATGAGAATCACGCCAGCGGAGATCGTGGTTTGACTGAAGATCCACGGAAAATTTGCCCAGTGTAATAACCCCTTTACAGCTTCCATACCCATGCTTAACACTTCCCCTGCAGAACGGTACCTATGCATTCCTGCCTCAGTTCCCCAACGAGAGTCTGCGGTTCAGCCAACACAGTGCCTCAACCCTCGCCAGTGATGCAAAGGGAAGGAAGTACGATGGCCAATGCCCGTGTGACGCCAACAACAACGCTCCTGCCACGCTAAAGGTTAGTGTATGTTCGCCATTTCGTACGTGCGCGTCTCCAATTAGATCAGGAAAAATATACTCTAATCTGGAAAACTGAGATGAGTTATGAAAATCAACTATTGTCAGAATTTACGACTGTTTATCGGTCTAGATTTTGACAAGTTTATTTTTTCATACTTCGACTCGGTTTTCTCAAGAGTATATTTCTTCTTTGATATGAGTACTAATGTCAATGGTGCGTACAGATTGGCGACCATACTTTAGTGATACGATTACCTAAGAGTAAGATTAGTTTTCAGTGAGGAAGATTAAGCTTCAAAATCGCACTCACATTACAGGTTCATAGACACTTGTATGAACCTCTCCGTGCCGGGTGAGTATTAGGGAAGAAGGTAAGTAATAGCTTTAGTTTAGTTTAGCTCCATACGAAGGGTTGTGCAGGGAATGGATTACTTCCCAAAATAATCGCTGTGGGGTAATCGCCTGTAAAACTCTATATGATAAGTTTGGTGTAGGATAGATCTTAAGCCAAACCAGCAATATTGAATGGACAAGACACCAATGGGAGATAATGGCAAAGGGTTCAAGAGTTAAGGATACATGGAGACTACAAGGGGTCAGTCGGCCTACACACGGCAGCCCCAGAGAGTTGAGGGTGATGAGCGTGGTTCATTGTGAGGGCGCGTAGCTTGAGGGCCAAAGGTGTTAGCCCGATTTGGTGATAAGAGCTCTAACGTTCAAACATTATACTACAAACTCATATAAACAGTAAGACTTGCCCTCTCTACTATATGATATTCACATACATAAACCAATTAAAAATCTAAAGAGATGAGTTCGTTAAAGGAATAGGAAGAAAAGACGACTCTCGCTGCTCTGGGTCCCGTCACTCCGGCACAGTGTTCTCACAATGTTGTTGCTCTGCTGGCCAACTCCAGACTCAGTGAGCTCCGAATCTAGCACATAGGTTACGTTTCTTCTTAAAAATTGCAAAAGGGAATGTGATAATTAAGGCAGTTCTTTTAGGCCTAACAACCGTTGCCTTACAGGAGCTGCAGCAGCGCGGGGCCTCCAGGTAAGTGAGGTGAGTATTGGTTCGTTGCGGCGCGCCGGGAGGTTTCGGCGATGGACTCATTACTACCTTCCACGCAGAATTGAGTTCTGCGAATTGTGCTGATTCTCAAGAAAGCTTGAAAAAAAGCAACCATGGATTCAAAGGAAAATTATCCTTGAAGAGTTTTTTTTACAAACCAGAAAGAAGTTTCCAATAGCGTTGGATTTCGTGACCTGCGTAATTTCTTCACAAAAATCTTTTGTTCTTTTGAGGAGAAATAAAGCTGCGTGTTGTTTTGAAATATTCCTGAAGAGATAAAACTCCATTCATCGCGGGAGAGTGTTGCTGTAAGTCTGGGGCGGCACGCCGAGGCAGCGGGCCCGGGGCGCTGCAAGCCAATTTCCGGAGGAGCAGCGGCTGCCTGCGCGGCCTCGCCTCTGTCACGCGGCGGACTTCCTGGTGATGCCGCCCAGATACTGAAAACTGGCTGCGAGGAAATGTTCACGCACCTTCCGTGTATGGCCGACGATATTCTCTATTCTATTCAGTGGAAAGACAAAGCAGAAACACTGACATTCTTAGACAGTTAAATTTTATGTCGAATGACGTAAACAAAAGAACAATACAATGTGACCTGTACAGCAACATAAACATATGCAAGAGTTGAATTACTGCCCAGAGACACATGGCAGCTCCTGCAGCAGGGCCAGAGCTGAGTGTATTGCTCGCTTCAGAGTGTCTCGACTTATTCAATTATGGCAATAAAAACAATGTCAGAACAAACTTCTTGCTAAAATGAGGTCAGTTTTTCTTGGCCGGGGCGTTACCTGTCAGGCGTAAGACTTGAGTCTTTTCAAATTTACAGGTAATAGGAAAAATAAGATTCCCCTGCAGATTTTCTATGAATTTTTCACTGAGCCACAGGTCCTACCATCAACCACGGCGTTACGGCCGCCGCTGACAGTGGCCCGACGCCTTGGCACAGCCCGGCCAGCCAGCAGCACAGCCCGGCCAGCACCGCCCGGCCCTCGGCCCTGCCGCCCGCCACCCCGCCCGTGTACACGCCCGCCTCGTGGACACACTATGGACCTAGTTATAACAGTTATGTAATTAGCGGTGCCACCTCAGCGCCTATTGAAAAAAAGTTATAGAAAACTGGCGTGACTTGCAAATTATATATGCAACGATTTTCTTTGCACCACCTCCAAAATTTCCTCGACACTGAGGGTCGCGGTGACGGTGGCTGACGTGGCGGCCAACGTCTGTGACTTGAGGTGTCTGCCTGCCGCCCGGCGTCACGGTCGCCATTTGAGAACGAACATGAAGCCTTTAAATTCACTAAAACAAGTGACAGTGACGGTTCGCGAAAATAATCAATACAAAATTTGAGAATAGGAAGGAAGGTGCAGGGCATGAAAAGTGGGTGGATCGACTGATTCATGGGACTTTGTTGGTATCTCGACTCTGTATTAGTGTTGTCGGCCTCCAGCACGTTATATTATAGTTTTCCTCACATTATTCTTTGTCATTTCTGCCCGTCAGCTGCACATGACTTGTTCGCAGCCTCCTTGCTGGGTGTAGGTTTTCCTCGTTTTGGTCTTGGTCTTGTCACGTCGTTGGCTCGTCCTATTAGTGGTGTTCTCGTGTCATTGCCGGCCTTTCCAACCTATTTCATTTTTGTGGATGTTTATTTGACGAACTTGTGTCACGTGTCTCTTCTCGGACCCAAAACTCAGCCTTTAAAGTAAAAAGTTTCGGCGGCCGAGGCTCTCAGGGCGGCTGCGGCATAACCCAAGTTGAAGTTTGGAGACGCCGTGAAAAGTTTCGCTGTTTAGTTTCGCAGTTTTCCTCTCCCGCTAATTGCAAGTTCATGTACTACTATATGTGTTCCTTGGAGCCTCATTATAGTGACTCCGGGACGCAAGGACGCCATCACCGGTCTTTAAGAAGGAAAGGAAAGGAAAAGGGAAGGAAAATATATAGAGTTCGACAAAGGAAATGGCACATATAAAGAGAACAACGACAGAGGCGACATCAGATACTGGCAAAATGATAAAAATACAGATAAAGAAGGAAAACTACGCAGGAAAACGGAGAGACGGGTCAACGAAAGGAAATGAGGAAGGAAGAATGCGATAGAGAAAAACAGAAAGGCGTGTTATGTAGTGAAAGGCAAGACGTGAGAGAAAAGACAGCTTAGAAAGAAAGAAAGAGGAAGGTGAAAGAAGGTCCACGGAAGGAAAGCAAAAAGGAAGAAAAGCCGCAAAAGTAAACTCAGTGATAGAGAGAGAAAAAAAGAGGACATGACGAAGGAGAAAGGTAAAGGAGGAGAAAATAAAAAGAGAATTCAAGGGAAGGAAAGGAAACGCTATACAAAGAAAGACGAAGGAGACTTAGAAGAGAATAGTTTGAAGCTTGAGGTAAATCCTGCAAAATGAAAGAGTGTGTGTGTGTGTGTGTGTGTGTGTGTGTGTGTGTGTGTGTGTGTGTGTGTGTGTGTGTGTGTGTGTGTGTGTGTGTTAGTGAGTTTCTGTCTGTCTGTTAGCGTCTGTCTATGCCTTTGTCTTGTGTGTTCTTGTGTTCATATTTCTGTCTGTGAGTGCATGTTTGTGTCTGTCTGTTTGTCTGTCTGTGTATGCATTTGTGTTTTTATATCTAAGAATTTGTGTTTGTGTCTGTGTATCTGTGAATGTACATTTGTGTCAGTGTGTGTGTGTGTGTGTGTGTGTGTGTGTGTGTGTGTGTGTGTGTGTGTGTGTGTGTGTGTGTGTGTGTGTGTGCTCCTCCCTTACTCACCCCCACGTCGGAAAAAACGAAACACACTCAGCCTGCATCACGGCTAAAAAAAATCAACATAAATCTGCGGGTGTTGACAAGCTCGGCCGTCCGCTCTTTTCACCCGCAAATGAGGGAGCGCTGCAAAACTTTTCGGGGGGGCGCAGCTTAATTTTTCACGCGCTGCCGCCGCCGCTTCCAAACCCCTGAAAATCTAAGTAAGAGTCTTTTACGAGTGTGTGTTTCTGAGACTTCATTCGTTTTTTCCTTTTTTTTTTCTTTCTTTCTTTTGCCAGGGTACATTATAGTCATCACTTGAGTTTTTTTTCTTTTCATGAGTCCTTTTGAAGCGAGGAAAAATATATAATGACTGAAGGACACACACGCACACACACACATACACACAAACACACACACACACACACACGCTCGATGGACAAAAAAAAAACAATCACGGGACGCATAAGAAGATTGCTAAGAGTAAGAACATTGAGCGTCTGGACGGAGAGAGAGAGAGAGAGAGAGAGAGAGAGAGATAAAAAGGCAGATAAAAAAAAGTTACCACGTTTTTTTAAGCCAATCGCGTGAGTTGGGTTAGTGCGTGTGCGTGTGTGTGCGTGTGCGTGTGCGTGTGTGTGTGTGTGTGTGTGTGTGTGTGCGTGTGCGTGTGTGTGCGTGTGTGTGTGTGTGTGTGTGTGTGTGTGTGTGTGTGTGTGTGTGTGTGTGAGGCGGAAGCACTGCACCCGTCCTCACTTTCTCTGCCGTAAAGAAATAACGAACACACGGAAACAAAAAGAGAGAGAGAAAAGGCGGCTAAAGAGTCTGCGAGCTCTGACGGGGCTTCAAAAGGCTCTCCTCAGCGTGTGTCGGCGAGCTCAGTAATCGGCGTGAGTGGTTCCGGGGGCGGCAGGGAAGGATGTGGGGAGAAAGAAGAAGGTCCAGGGAGGGAAAGGAAGAAAGAATGAAGAAAAGCCGCAACTCTAAAGACGGCGATAGAGAAAAAAGAAAGGTGTTTCATGTAGTAAAGGCAATACGTTAGAGAACACAGATTACTACTACAACTACTACTACTTAGAAAGGAAAATGAGGGAGAAAAGAGGTCGAGGAAAGGAAAAGAGGTTGCAAGACTAGAAGCAGTAGCGATAGAAAGAAAAATGGCTGACGTCGCATGTAAGGAAGAGGCAAAATGCAAGACAGGTTAAGAGAAGAAAAATTAGGCAAGAAAAGGGAAAGAATGGAAGGGAAACGATAGAAAAAATGGCTGACGTCACAAACACGAGGAGGGAAGACGTGAAAGAAGACAGATTACAAAGAAAAATATAGGCAGGAAAAGGGAAACAATGGTAGCGAGACTATGTGAATATAAAGACAAGAAAAACAAGAGAAATCAGGCCACTGGAGAAGACGAGGATAGATACTAGGAAAGAAGAATGCCCTACGAGGGTTATCAAATGGACATGGAAACTAAGAATAATCAAGAACAGGAGAGGTATAGAGCTGGACAAAGGAAATGGCACGTATAAACAAAACAAGGACACAGTTGACGTCAGATATTGGCAGAATGATAAAACGAAGGACACGACGAAGGATAAGGAGAAGAGATACAGTTCAAGGAAAGGGCAGATAAGGAAAGTATCAACAAAGAAAGACGGTGAATCAGGAAATAGATGAAGCTTGAGACGGAGAGGGAAATAGGGGAAGTAGGACACGAGAAAAGATGAATATAGAAAATAGAAGGAGAAATAGAAGTATAAATTAGGGAAAGAGATATATCAAAGGTAGGAAAGATAACATAAGGGGAGGAGAAAATAGCGAAACAGGGAAGGGATGATTGTTCAGAAGATTAGGAAAAGTAAGGTAAGAGGAAGAAAATGCATCAGTAGGAAGAAAAAATGGAGACGTGAAAACAAGAGCAAGGAGGACACAAAGCGGGAAAACAAAGACAGAAACAGGGAACAAATTTGGCTGACACAGAGGAAAGGCAAAAAGGAAAACATAAAAAGGAAAAAATATAAACAGCTAGCCTTTTATCTTTTCCAACTAATAGTAAAAGAGTTCACTGAAAAAGATAAGAAAGAGGAGGATGAAAGACTTAAAGAGAAACAAAGAAGTGCAGGAAACAGACAACAGATCCTTTGCCTTTTCTAATGATAATCAGAAAAAAAGAAAAACATTACTACAGAGGAAAGAAGTAAGACAAAAGCTAAGAGACAAAAGGCAAAGACTGACAGTCAAAGAGACAGAACGCCATCAATCCCTTCCTTCTACTAATGGAAAAAAAGGAGAGAAAAAAATATATAAACGAAATGACTAGGAAATGAGAAAGAAGGGAATAGGGTTAAAAAGAGATAGACAGAGAGGAAGAGAGATAAAGAGAAAGGCAGTCATTAATTTAACTCTTACCCCTTTTAGCAAATCACTTACAGAAAAAAAGGAGAGTAAAAAAATAGTGACTAGGAATAGAGAGAAAACAGAGAGGAATGGACGGAGAGAAAGAGAGAGGGAGAGAGAGTGCAGACAGTAAACCATTGAACTCTTTCTCTTTACCTTTTCTAGCGAGTCACAGAGAAAAACGAGAGAAAAAAATAGAAGATGACAAGATAAAATTACTAAAAAAATAAGAATAGGGGGTGAAGATAAAAAAAGAGACGAAGAGGGAAAGGGAGAAAAAAAAGATGAATAAATAACCAAAGAGAAGAAATAACCAGAAAGAGGGAAAAGGGACTGAGGTTGAAAAATAGAGAGAGAGGGACAGAGGTAGAGAAAGAGAGGGAGAGAAGGCAGTCAATTATTTAACTCATATTTATTTACATTTTCCTAGCGGGTCACCTCCACACGGTCAGTCGCCTCCTCATCTCCTCATCGCCGCGCTGGAAGGGTCAGAGCAAAGGGCGCTGAGTGAGTGAGGTAGGGGCCGCTGGGGGCCGCTTACTGCGTCGCCTTTGAGCGTTTGTTAATTAGGGGGAAGTGGACACGCTGCAGGGTTAGATCAGTCGTTTCCTGTGTCTCTTTCTGTCTGTGTTTCTCTGTATTTCTCTCTTTCTCTTGTCTCTTTCTCTATCCTTCTGTATCCTTGTCTGTCTCTGTATCTCTTGTTTTCTCTATTATTCTGAATTTTTCCTTTTTTTTTTTCTCTCTCTCTCTCTCTCTCTCTCTCTCTCTCTCTCTCTCTCTCTCTCTCTCTCTCTGCTTATATGTTTGTCCCCGTGTTTCTCTGTATGTATGTCTATGTTATGTATGTCTGTCTATCTCTTTCTCTTTTTTAATTATTTCTCCTCTTCTATTAGTTTATATATTTGTTTCTGTATCTATCCGTATGACTCTGTATCTATCTGACTGGCTCTGTATCTATCTGTCTGGCTCTGTATTTATCTGTCTGGCTCTGTATCAATCTGACTGGCTCTGTATCTATCTGTCTGGCTCTGTATCTATCTGTCTGGCTCTGTATCTATCTGTCTGGCTCTGTATCTCTGTCTCTATCTCTGTCTGTCTCTCTGCCTCTGTCTCTGTCTCTGTCTCTATCTCTGTCTCTCTGTCTCTGTCACTATCTCTGTCTCTCTGTCTCTGTCTCTATCTCTCTGTCTCACTGTCTCACTGTCTATATCTCTCTGTCTCTATTTCTCTGTCTCTGTCATTATCTCTGTCTCTCTACCTCTCTGTGTCTCTGTGTCTCTGTCTCTGTCTTTGTCTCTGTCTCTGTCTTTGTCTCTGTCTCTGTCTCTCTGTCTCTATCTCTGTCTCTATCTCTCTGTCTCACTGTCTCTATCGCTCTATCTCTGTCTCTGTTTCTCTGTCTCTGTCTCTGTCTCTCTGTCTCTATCTCTCTGTTTCTGTCTCTATCTCTCTGTCTCTATCTCTGTCTCTCTGTCTCTGTCTCTATCTCTCTTCCTCTCTCTGTGTCTCTGTCTCTGTCTCTGTCTCTGTCTCTATCTCTCTGCCTCTGTGTCTCTGTCTCTGTCTCTCTTTCTCTTTGTCTCTGTCTCTGTCTCTGCCTCTGTCTCTATCTCTCTGTTTCTTTGTCTCTGTCTCTGTCTCTGTCTCTCTGTCTGTCTCTGTCTCTGTCTCTATCTCTGTCTCTCCATCTCTCTCTGTCTCTGTCTCAGTCGTCTCTATCTCTGTGTCTGTTTCTATCTCTGTCTCTGTCTCTATCTCTGTCTCTATCTCTGTCTCTGTCTATATCTCTCTGTCTCTCTGTCTCTGTCTCTAATTCTCCGTCTCTCTGTCTCTGTCGATATCTCTCTGTCTCTCTGTCTCTGTCTCTGTCTCTGTCTCTGTCGTGGCTCTATCTCTCTGTCTTTCTGTCTCTGTATCTGTCTCTCTGTTTTTCTCTCTCTGTCTCTGTGTCTCTGTCTCTGTCTCTGTTTCTGTCTGTCTCTATCTCTGTCTCTGTCTCTCTGTTTCTCTCTGTCGCTTTCTTTGTCTCTATCTCGGTCTCTATCTCTGTCTATGTCTCTGACTCTGTCTCTCTGTCTCTGTCTCTATATCTCTGTCTGTCTCTGTCTCTCTGTTTCAATATCTCTGTCTCTCTGTCTCTATCTCTCTGTCTCTCTGTCTCTATCTCTGTCTCTGTCTCTGTCTCTCTGTCTCTGTTTCTATCTCTCTGTCTCTCTGTCTCTATCTCTCTGTCTGTCTATCTCTATCTCTGTCTGTCTGTCTGTCTCTCTGTCTCTCTGTCTATTTCTCTGTATCTGTCTCTGTTTCTGTCTGTTTCTGTCACTGTTTCTGTCTGTCTCTGTCTCTCTGTCTCTGCTTCTCTGTCTCTGTCTCTCTTTCTCTCTGTGTCTGTCTCTGTCTCTTTGTCTCTGTTTTTTACTTTGTCTATCTCTGTCTGTCTGTCTGTCTGTCTCTGTGTCTTTCTGTCTCTATCTCTGTCTCTCTGTCTATCTCTCTGTCTCTGTCTCTGTCTCTGTCTCTATATCTTTGTCTGTCTCTATCTTTGTCTTTGTCTCTATCTTCGTGTCTCTCTGTCTCTATCTTTCTGTCTCTCTGTCTCTGTCTCTGTCTATCTTTCTGTCTCTCTGTCTCTATCTCTCTATCTCACTGTCTCTGTCTCTGCCTCTCTCTCTCTGTCTCTATCTCTCTATCTCACTGTCTCTGTCTCTGCCTCTCTCTCTCTCTCTCTCTGTGTCTGTGTCTCTGTCTCTGTCTCTGTATCTCTATATCTATCTCTCTGTCTCTGTCTCTGTCTCTGTTTCTGTTTCTGTCTCTATCTCTCTATCTCTGTCTTTGCCTCTGTCTCTGTCTCTATCTCTCTGTCTCTATCTCTCTGTCTCTGTTTCTATCGCTGTCTCTGTCTCTATCTCTCTGTATCTATCTCTGTCTCTATCTCTGTTTCTATCTCTGTCTTTGCCTCTGTCTCTGTCTCTATCTCTCTGTCTCTATCTCTCTGTCTCTGTTTCTATCGCTGTCTCTGTCTCTATCTCTCTATCTCTGTCTCTATTTCTCTGTCTCTATCTTTCTGTCTCTATCTTTCTGTCTCTATCTCTGTCTTTATCTCTGTTTTTATCTGTCTCTGTTTCTATCTCTGTCTCTATCTGTCTCTATCTCTATCTCTCTATCTCTGTTTCTGTCTCTGTCTCTATCTCTATCTCTCTCTCTCTATCTCTATTTCTTTGTGTCTGTGTGTCTCTGTGTCTCTGTGTCTCTGTGTCTGTCTCTCTGTCTCTGTCTGTCTCTCTTACTCTCTGTCTCTGTCTGTCTCTGTCTCTCTCTGTCTCTGTCTATCTCTCTGTCTCTGTCTCTGTCTCTATCTCAGTGTCTCTGTCTCTATTTCTCTGTCTCTGCCTCTATCTTTGTCTGTCTCTGTCTCTCTCTCATTTCGGAAAAATAATACACACTCCAAACAATGAGACTTCATATTTAGAAACACACACACACACACACACACACACACACACACCCTTCCCCCCCCAAAACACCAGCCTTCTCCCCCCTTCTCCCTCTCCCCCCTCAGGCCTTTGCCTCAGGCCTCTTACAACTAGTGCCATACATTAATATTTGCCCCCAAGTCATCAGTCCTTTGTCTATTTACTTAGTCGCTTTGCATTAGTTAAAATTTTCATATGATGCTCGAGGTACAAATGAACCTTTTACCATTACGTTTACATTTTATACATTTACGTTTTTGACCTGATGCTTACCTTTTTTTTTTACATCAGAGGGCACGGCTCAAGGGCAACAAAAAGAGTACAAAAAAAAGTCCGCTACTCGCCGCCGACTTATAATGTCAGTTCATGTTCAGAGGTTTCCGGAGTTGGGAGGTGGTTGCCAGGATCTGTATTTGCGTCTTATGCCATACAATTACATTATCATTTACTTATCTCTTTTTACAATTCGTTTTTTTTGGTGAGTCAGTTCTTATGTATTAATTTCTTCAACGGTCGTTATTGGCAAGGGCTCCTCTGCTTCTTTTTCTTTCCTCACTCACGGCCGTCAATATATAAATTTATTGTTTGATTTGTTTATTTATCCATTCATCCATTTTTTTCGCACAATTTAAGTTTATCATTATTACTTTATTAGAACCATATACTGACTTGTTTTTGTTCTCCATTAGCATTGTCGAAAAAGAGTTCTCCTTTGGTTCCATATAACTAATAACTGCTTACAAGTCTTTTAATTTACATTACATACGTATTTTATTTTATTTCTGCTGTCATTACTAAGACATATAGATAAATTATATGTATTTTAAATCACTGAAACTTGAAAGCCAGATTAGCCGATATAAAACGGACTAGAAACAAGATCTACGCTTAAGCCGAGTGAACGAAGTGACCGTGACCGCGTAACAACATTCTTACTGAAAAAAAAAAGAAATAAGTGATGAATACAAGCGCCCCGCACCGGTACCAGACAGCCGCCCCGTGCAGCTGGAGATCCTGACAATCTCTGCCAACCCGGAAGTCCATGAGCCAGACGAACAGATAAATAAATACATACAAATAAGTCAATGTATAAAGTTTTGCGCACCTTTTTTTTCCATTCAGGTGATGGCTTATTATTTCCTTTATGCAACTTACAATAACCCCATAGTAACATCAGTCAAAACAAAATTAACGTCAAGAAAAGCGATATCGGTAACAATAATGATAATAAAAAAAATATAATAGCAACATTAATATCACCAACAACGGCTTTTTTGTTGGCTTTTTGTTTTATGCCCTTGAGCTGTCTCCCTTGCTGTGAAAAAAATGATGATAACAGAAACAACAGTAACAGCAAAACTCTACACCACCACAACAACAGGAACAAGAGTAACAGCAAAACTCTCCACCACCACCACCACAACATCATGAACAACAGTAACAGCAAAGAGAGCAACAACAACAACAACAACAACAACAACAACAACAACAATAACACAAACGGGTGGTAGTTAATAATTGTGTAAAAAAAAAAGAATAATTTACATTTCAAGTTTAAGGAGCAAATATACTTCTACCGTGCCAAAATCTTCTGCAGAGGAAGTTTCAAGGAATGAGCGGAAGATAGACATGTAGGTAGATAAATAGATAGATAGATAGATAGATAAATAAACGGATTAAATAGGCAGATAGATGATAACAGGGTAGGCAGGATAGATAGATAATAATGACAAGGAAAATACATAAAAAAGTCAATAGATAGATAAAGAAATAGAGATGTAAGTAGTTAGATACGCACCGAAAAGCAACATTAACTTCACTAGAAACATCATACACAACAAACAACAACAACAACAATAGTATTCTCTGTTTTATCTTTCTTTTTCATATATTCTTTTTCTCTGTTTCCTTTTATTTACTCATTTTTCTCTTCTATTCCTACTTTCTCTTCCTTTCGTGTATGCTCTTCCTCATTTTCATTTTATTAACCCTTTTGCTTTCTATTTATACCAACAACTACGTTAAAATAATAATAACAACAACAACAATGGCGACAACAGAATCATCATAACAGGAACTATACAACAACCTCTGCGCAGCGACCTGGACCTTATCAAACTTTCCCTCCTTCCCTTGCGCTCGCTGATCAGTCTCCAAAACAATGATACTAGTGAAACGCCGCCATAAACTTTCGGCGCCTCACTGCATGCTCCATCCACCACCTCCCTTGTCCCTCCTCTCCCTTTAGTCTTGGCACCCACCCCGTTAGGAAGAAGTCTTAAAGGCGAGGCGAAGATGAGACGAGGCGAGAGATGGGCCGAAGTAGAGAAAGAGGGGCAATTGTATTAATAAAGTTTTCTGTCTATCTATCTATTTCTACGTAGCTATTTTTGTGGTCGTATGGTCTTCTGTTCTTCTTTGTTTGCGTTTTCTTTCCTATCAGTTCCTTGTTTATTTTACTTTTCCTGTTTATCTGTTTATCTATCTATCTTTCTATATCTATCTATCTACCTCTATGTATATTTGTAGTCATATAGTTTTGTTTACCCATTCTATATTATCCTTTCCTTTCCTTTCTATCCCTTATTTTTTTCTATCTCTCTTTGTCTCTAAATATCTATCTATCTATCAGTCTATCTATCTATCAATCTATCTATCTATACATCTATCTACCTATCCTTGTGGTCATATAGTCTTGAGTTAAGTTTACCATTCCTTCAGTTGGCTCGAGTTTGTTTATTTTTCACTTCCTTTTGTCCTTTCCTTTCCTTTCTTAATCTGTGTCATTTCCTTTCCTTTATTATTTTGTACTTCTTCCTTCTACATTAGTTTTGTTTCTACTTCTGTTTCGTCATCAACTTTATTTTCCCTTTTCCTATTTTTTCTCTTGGTCGTTTTCCTCTCCTACCCATTATATTCTAACCCCCTTACTTTCGACACCTGTTTATCATGCTTTTCTACTTCATTTTTAATTTTCTTTTCCTCTTCCTTAATTTTTTTTTTACTTCACTTTCCATTTTCCTTTCCTCTTCCCTTTATTTCTCTTTGTCGTTTGCTCTTTTCCGTTAATTTTCCTCTGACTTCGAAGCCCTTTTACTTGTCTTTCTCTTTCATCTACTATTACTATTATTATTATTATTATTATTATTATTTTCTCTCTCCTTTTATTTTTTTATAATTTCCTTTCTTTCGTTTTTTCTTTCTTTTGTCGTTTAGTTTCACACAACAAACATTTTTTTCTCTCTCCATGGCATGCGATTTCTGTTTCTGCCTCGTCTTTTTATTTTATTTCACTTTGTTCCCACTTTTCTTTGACCTTTCCTTCTGTTCAATTACACTTTCAGCTTTAATTTCGCCATAATGTCACTACTTGTCATCTTTCCCTTTTATCTCCACTTTCTCTTCGTTTCGTATATGTTGTTTTCCTTGTGTCCCTGTTGCCTTCCATGGACTTTCATCACCTCTCCTTTCCTTCTATTCCCTTTAAACTCAATCCACTACTACGTGTGTCTGTGTTTTCGTTTCTCTCTCTCTCTACCCTTTACGTAATCCTCCTTTCCTCCCTCCCTCACTCTCTCTCCTTTCTCTCTTCCTTCCTTCTACGTATTTGTTTATCAGTCCTTTTTTCTCTTTTTCCTCTTTTTATTCCTTTTGCTTTTTATGGCTATATTCTGTGGTTTTCTCTTTTTTGTTCTCTCTCTCTTTCCTTTTATAATTCCCCTCTTTCTCTCTCTTTCCTCCCTTCCTTCCTTCTATGCATTTAGTCTTTTCCTTTCCTTTTTCTCCTCTCTTTATTCCTTTTTCCTTTTCTTGTTTATTTCTCTGTCGTTTCCTTTCTTCCATTTTCTTCTCTACCCTTTAATAATCTTTCTCTTCTCCCCCTTTTTACTCCCTTCCTTCCTTCCCTTTCTCTTCCTTTTCTCTCCTCTTTTATTTCTTTTGCGTTTTATGGTTATCTCTGTCTTTCCCTTCCTCCATCTCCCCTTTAAAATCTTCCCTATATGTTTTTCTTTGTTGCTTTCTAGTTCTCTTTTTTATCTTTCTTTTCATTGTTTATTGTTATTATCCCTTCAGCCTCTTTCATCTCCATCTTCTTCAACTTTACCGTCTCTCTCATCTTTCGTTATTATGCTTCGTTACGACTCGTTTCCTACATTTTTTAGTTCCATTTCCCTTATTTCTTTTCTTGCACTCATGATCGTTAGTTGTCTGCTTCCATTTCATTTATTTCTTGCCATTTTTTCCTTGCTATATTTTCGTTCCATTTTTCTCTTGTCCATATTTTGTCGTTAACTGTCTCTCTCTTTCTCCCCAATTCACGTCTTCCTTCCTTCCTTCTTTCTTTTCTTCCTTTTCTTTATTCCTTTTCCTTTACTTGCCCTCTTTGTAACTATATTTTCTAGTTCCTCTTTTCTTATAAAATTTCTCTGTTTCCCTTTTCTTTATTTCTATAGTTTTTCTTCTTTAGTTCCTCTTCCTCGATTTTCTTTTGTTGATTTTCTTTTCCTCTCCTTTTCAAGCTTTATTCTTTTTCTTTTGTTTTTGCCTTTATCATATTTGCCTTTGTTATATTTGGTTCTCTCTCTCTCTCTCTCTCTCTCTCTCTCTCTCTCTCTCTCTCTCTCTCTCTCTCTCTCTCTCTCTCTCTCTCTCTCTCTCTCTCTCTCTCTCTCTCTCTCTCTCTCTCTCTCTCTCTCTCTCTCTCTCTCTCTCTCTCTCTCTCTTTGGATTACTTATTTCCTCTTAATTTTTTTCCTGTTTCATATTATTTCTTCTCATTTCTTGTTTAATTCTTTTTCTTTTTCTTTTTTTCTTTGTTATCCTTCCCATTTTCGTTCGTCTTGTCTCTCTCGATTTATTTATTTTTTCTTCTCTTTCTTCGCTCTTTTCCTTTTTGTTATATCTCGTCTTTCTTCTCGTAATCCTCTTCCTCTTTAAGTCTCTCTCTGCGATTATTATTTTCTCCATCCTTTGACTTCTTTTACTAAGTTCCTCTTTCCTTACTCTGTCATTTGTTTTCCCTATCCATTCTCTCTTCTTTGCGTCCTCTAACAGATCAGATTAGATGTGGTCCCTGGATATGCCTCTGCAACGGCTCCCGGATATTCTGTTCATTCAATGTTCTCATGCTTCAACTCTTATTTTCTTCTTCAGTTTTCACTTGATATCTGTTTTTTTCACTGATTTTGCACTTGCTGTTTTAGTCTTTTGAACTTTGTCTTTCTTCCAGAGTTTTTTCAAGTAACTTTTCCTTTCTTCTATTTTCTCGCTTTCTTTATTGTTATTTTTTAGTAGTAATATGTCTAGCAACAACCATCTCTTCTAACCCTCAAACGAAGATACTGACACCTAAGAGCTTTGTGTCTTTGATTTCAAGTGAAAAATATATCTTCGAACTCAACTTTAATGGTTTTGAAAGTACGTGTCTGCTAGATGATGCCTTGTTCCTTGCTTTCGCTCTTCTTCGCCTCGCCTTTTCTTACCCCGACTCACTACACAGTCCCCGCACCACCGTCACCATCTAGTGTTGTCAATGTATCCATCAAAGCTTGCCTGCATGTACCTGTGCCGCTGTGTAATGTATGTGTATATGCTGTGTGTCTCGGGTAAGAGCATGGCATGTTTCAAAGTTGGCACGCGCTTATTTTTATCATTCCCATTTTTGTAATTACTCAAATCGTTCCGCGGTCAAGCATAAGCAAACCGATTCTCAGATGTGCCCGAAGGCGATGAGAAAGAGAGTTCGTGGCCCGAAGCGCTCAAAATCTAATCAACCAATATATTTTGGCGCCGTAACAGCACTGGTCTAGTGGCGCTCAAAACGTTAAAAATGAATTACAGGCGAATAAATAATGATAAAACTCAGCAAAAACATAACAGCGACAAAGACCGTCCTTCAGGCTCCTCTCTATACCGGCCAGTTAACGCAGACGAAAGACCGACATCCGATTTTCCAGCACAACCACCTAATAACCTTGGTGGAGTCGAGACCATGTAGTAAACAGCTTAGGAGCAAAGTAGACAGCTTCAGAGCGCAGTAGATGGGCAAAGAGCGCAATAGTCAGCCTCAGCCTCACGACCCTTCAAGCTGGTGGGTGGCCGCGAGCTGCTCCCCTCCGGCGTGCAGGTCTACGGGAGATTTGTAATTCACTGTAGAGTCAAAGCTCCATGCAAGGAGGTGCTGTGTTTGGGGTTCACAGCTTCCAACGTCCCCCACTGCATTACAAACCTCTCCCCCAACCCTGCACCGCCTCGCCACCACTCACTCTAGCGGGAGAGCCGTTTCTTTCACAGCTTATGTCCAGCACACTCTGAGCTGTGAGTTTATGGCGGAAAACACGCAACACTCACGTCCGCGGCGACGCTGCGGCTGTCACCGTCAGACGCAGCGGACACACGGCCAAACACGTGTAAAGATTTATAAAGGGAAGAAGAAATCAACAGAGCAGCCCCGCACCAGCGTCCCCGTAACCACTACCGGCATCACTGAGCTCGGTATTGTAAACACGAAAACGCAAATCTTTATTGATAGTAATGTGTGTTTAAGGATCTGACGGGCACCATAGAGCATGATGGGTGGGACGCAGTGCTTCCGTGGTGAGGAATAATAATACTCGACTTCACGACTTAACGACACTTTCCGCCCAGCGTCAAGCGGTTGTAGTTACCGCGACAAACAAAATAACAATGGAGGCAGAAAATTGTAATGGATCTGAGAACATGCTAACGTTGAACATATTAATTCCCAAACTGATGTAAATAATTAGTTGATTGGGGTGATGACTTGACGACCGGCGGCATAGTGAGCCCGTCCGCTGAGGCGGCGGTAGGGCGGGCGTGCGGCGTGATGTTGCAGCGAAGGCCATGGTGACGGACGTGCGTGCTGCGAGGCTTCCTGCTAGTACAACAGGTTACAGATATGCCACCCACTAGAGGGTCAAACAGGCAGGATGAATTCTGTTATCTCATGAGCCTGAGGCGGATGAACAAAACACGTGGAGAGATCCTGGCCAGTCCCTCCACCACTTGCAAGACAGAAAAAGCCGACGGCAGTGTCTGTGACCGGCAATACAGATGGCAAAGCAACACAGTTCACAGCAACCTCCAACCAGTTACTTCTGCACAGTTTGAAGACACACAATCGCGTCGTCCTTCATCAGCGTGGGCGTCAGGCTGAGGATCTCCTTAAATTTTGTCCTTTACTGATTTTATACGCTCCGGCCGTCGTCAATTTTCGGGTCAACTGCTAAACTTCGGCTGTCGTGCTACGCCAGCCCTCGTAAAGCCGCGGCCATTACGTTGTTTTGGAGTTTGTTGTAGCACCGCGAGGCGTGACACTCGAGTTACGCAACACGGCGCGTACGTGCAAAGAGGAGCAAGTGGGAGGTAAGTAGTGCAAAGACAATGCAAAAAGTATATGTTCGTCTGCATGTCCTTGTACTGGCTATTGTTTGTGTTGAATTATAATGTTGAAGAAATATCTCTTTGTATCATTCCCATCCGACATAATGTTTGGTGTTTGTTATAGTGAAAACTGCACCGCTGAAAATAAATCTTTGAAACCTTTGAAATATGAGTTTGAAATATGAGTTTTGGAATATCTGTGGGAAAAGTTCGTTAGTGGCATTTACATTTACATCCATATTTTGCCCTTGAAGTGTCAGAAGACTATCAGGACACGTCTCTACCCGAAATTGACCTCTCCTCTGACCCCTCGTTCTGTTATCTTTCATCGGAGCGGGGGCGTCTGGCAGGGTTTTATTGTTACTGTTTTTGTTTTCTGCCCTTGAGCTGCCTCGCTTACCGTAAAATAAAAATAACAAATGGAGTCTGAATGCCATGTTAAGCTTAAGTGGTCCCAGACGATTCCGGCTCCAACACAATCTGCATTTGAAAGGGAAACATTTATTGTCATTCTGATGTCATGACCCACCACTTCCAGGCGTGTTTACCGACCTCTTTCCAGGGTACAAACATCATTCCGGCCAATTCAGACCCAACTTAGCGCGCGCCAACCCCAGCACGTCCCCGCATGTCACTCCGCAAGGCGAGGCGGCGAGATGAGGGAGACGCTGGTGGTGCCTCGAGTCCTGTTTCTGCTTCTTCTTGTGGCGGTCAATAAAAGTGGCAGCTCATGTTCTTGTCTGCTCTGCTTCCACCCGATAACCCACTGCTCTGTTTGCTTCTCCGTGTTGCCTCTTCGTGTTTCTTTCCTTGTGAGGCGAGGTGACGGAGACTCTGGTGCCTTGTGTCCTGGGTCTGTTCCTTCTTGTGGCGGTCAATAAACTTGGCAGCTCACGTCCTTGGCTGCTCTGCTCCAATCCGATAACCCATTGTACTGTTTTGCTTCTTCTTACTTCCTTTTCGTATTTCTTTCTCTGTCTCCCCCTCTTAACAGCATCCCTCGTGGCTGCCTCAAAATTCTCGGCAGCCTTTCATTTGGTGTTACATTTTTTTTGGAGCCCTTACACTAAAACATAATGAAGAGCTTTAATTTTCAGAGCCATAAGAGCAGTTCTGGAAGCTAATATGTGTGTGCCGAAGTCTCTTTTCAGCACAGCTCCTGCAAATCTTCCATGCGAGATAGCCGATACATACGACTCCTTTTCCCACGCCATGCCAACACAGCTCGAGGTGGACCAAGTACTTCTTCACGGCCACAGATGTTGAGTGTATTCTTCTCTAGTGAGGACGTTAGAACTGTGATCCTGTAGCAAGGTGGTAAGGATGGGTGCGTGAGTCTGTTGTAGGTTCACCATCTCAACACCGATGCTCATTAGTCAATTGCACACTTAATTACTTCATAACACCTCTCAGCTTCCCTCCACTGCCCCATACACTCTAGGATAAGCGATCAGGACATCTCATACATCACAGCACCTAATAGCTTGCCTCCACTGCCCTATACTCTCTTGCATAAGCGATCAGGACACTTCAGACATCACAGTACCTCTTAGCTTACCTCTACTGTCCTATACTCTCTTGCATAAGCGATCGGAATACTTCATACTTCACATCGCCTCCCAGCTTCCCTGTAATGCCCTATACTCTATTAGTTCCTGTTTTGTTGATACTCGTAGGGGCAGTTTTTAGAGATTCAGGTCCTTTCACGTTAGTAGTAGAAATAAGGAAACTCTTCACCTGTTTTCCTCTCGCCGTAAAGTCATCCTCGATATGTGAAACTCAAGTGATTTTCTTTGTAAGCGAAGTGTGTCTCGGAAATCGTTGAAATGAGGGAGCATATATTTTCCAAGCAGAGCATTGACCCTCGATACGCACACCTCAGTAGCTTCTTTTTGTAATCTCAGTTCGTCTCGCTAATGTAAAGCCTCTCGACAGACTGGATCGCACAACCTTCGACGTGAGGCCCTTCATCAGTAGCACCGGCAGCAGCAGAGGTAGCGTCCCTTACCCCCGACAGACAGCAAACCTCAAGGAAGCACTGCATCAGGCCGGGTGAGTTATCTTTATCTTCTTGCATTCGCTTAAGAAAATATTGCCTTTCAACAGAAGCACGCGGAACCTCCCGGGAATCTGAACGACGAAGAAGTAGGAGCCAGACGGAGAGAATAGCGGGAAGAAACCTTGCTATCACGACCATATTTTTAAACGTTTCGTCCCCTAAACACGGACATTTGACAAGGCTTTCGTAGGGGTCACGGGCATTTCTAAGGGTAGTTTTATGACACTGGCGGTAGTTTGGCCCTTCTTCTGTACCACGAACCTAAAATCACAATCATTAGAACCCGACTGACCTCCTTTTTGGCCTTTGGAGATAGTTGATGTGAGAGTCGGAAGCGTCTAGTAGCAATACCGACCTCAGCTTCCCAGGAGACGTGAATGTTAATTTTGTTGACGAGCGGAGGAAGATAAGTCCACGTTCACAAATAACCGTATGCAATTGAAGACAACGGATGTGTAAATTTTTTGGCTTAAGGAATGCCCAGAAGTGCTCCATTGCTTGCCTGAGATAATCTGTATGCATGGTTGGGCCGCTCCCGTGAAAGCAAGAAAAAAACATTGGTGAATATAAAACACGTTAATCCTTTTCTTTGGCACACACACACACACACACACACACACACACACACACACACACACACACACACACACACACACACACACACACACACATAAACGCACATATTCACAAGCAGACGCCCCCCCCCCAAAAAAAAAGTATAAAAAAAAAATCCCAACCAAGCTTCGAACGCGATTCTTTTCATATTGCCTGAACTATCACTTTAAAAATTCGTGACTTGGGTAATTAAGTAAACAAACTTCAACATTTGAGTAAAAAGTTTTAATTAGTTCTTTAAAAAAAATGAAAGGTCAGAGGAGTGAGGTCGGTGGCCGGATGAGGAAAGGAAAAAAAAACTTGGTGTGAAACTCAGAAAGGGCGAGTGAGTGAGTGAATGAGAGAGTGAATGGGTGAGTCTGGTGTTTAATTAAGGGAGGAGATAATGAGTGAGAAGCTTGATGGGTGAGTGAGTGAGTAAGTGAGTGAGTGAGTGAGTGAGTGAGTGAGTGAGTGAGTGAGTCTTGTGTTTAGAGGCAAAGATAATGAGTGACAGACTTGATGTGTGAGTGAGTGAGTGAGTGAGTGAGTGAGTGAGTGAGTAAGTGAGTGAGTGAATGAGTGAGTCTTGTGTTTAGAGGCGAAGATATTGAGTGACAGACTTGATGGCTGAGTGAGTGAGTGAGTGAGTGAGTGAGTGAGTGAATGAGTGAGTGAGTTGAGTGAGAAAGTGAGTGGGTGAGTCTGGTGTTTAAGGGTGAAGATAATGAGTGACAGGTTTGATGGGTGAAGGGCTGGATGAAGGGTTGGGTGAGGTTAGGGAGGAGAGGAGCGGTTAGCGCATGTGTGTGAGGGTGAATAAGTGAGAGGATCAGTTTTTCTCATCAACATATTTCCCGAACGAATGTAATAAAATAAAAACCCTAATTAGCATTCCTAACAAAACCTCACCCGGGCAATAACTAAATAAGACTAACCAAAAATATCCCCATTACTTTACGAAAAGAAAAAACATTAAATTTTGTAACCACGCTCTTTAAAAGCACGATAATTAAATAACAGAAAAGTTGGAAGCAGAAAACTTACGAGAACTTATGCGAACCTTGGCAGACTGATCCTGTACTTAACTATCCCTTGGGAGTGAAACGTGACTAATTATTCTCTACCTATCCTACAGCGCGGCCACCAGAGTAAGAGAACGAGGCTGCTGGCGAGTCGTGTGCTACTACAGCTACGCGTGGACTGGTTGTGTCAGCGAGTGCCACCAAAGACTCAAGCTCTCCCCCGTGTGTCCGGGTCGCCGCTGCTCCGTGCACTCCTCAACAACCCTCTCCATCCCCTACGAGTGTCCGCCGCATGTCAACGCTTCCCTGTCCTAAGAGTGGCTTGATTTTCTTCTGCAATTTACTCCTATTCGTTCATTTGTAGGAGTGTCTCATGAAGAGTATTTCATCTCTCTCTTTTTGCCACTCATCTATACTTTCTTTCATAGGAGCAGTGATTGGTTAGCGGGCTTTTTCTGTTATCATTTATTTTTATTTGTCTTTGCCCTCAAGCTGCTTCCTTTACTGTAAGAAAAAAAAAATGCAGTCCTTATTCCTGCTTTTCCTGTCGATGTTAAATTACTAGAAACGAAAAAAAATATGTGAATGACTGTTTGCAAAACTATTCATAGACGATTACTTGTGAGGCTAAAGCGGAAAAAAGTTTAAGGGTGAACGTTGACGTACGCTTTGAGTATTACGTATAATGAATTACGTGTGTATTAAGATTTGTTGCGAAAGAAAGTTTGAAAAATGTTAAATTCTAATGCGTATGACGATGCCGAATGTCACAAGATCAGAGCCACGTAACTGTAAGATATGTAGCAATAGAGGTATGTAATAATTTATGACGACATCTGTTTGCAATAAATGAGAATATAACACTGACTTAATTTTTCATATGCCACAATTAATTAAAAAAAGGGATACACTCCCCATGAAAATTGCTATGCCATCAAAGAAAACGGTTCATATTCATAACCTGATAGAGTCCTGAAGTATGGAATGAAAGCCCGCAGCGACTGAAAAACAACCGCTAACGCCATGCAACTTAACTATATGCTTGAACACGCGCACATCCTCCCTCTAACCACCCACACTTCAGTCTATACATTTGTGCCACTAATTCGCCCTCTGCTATTAGTAAAGTAAGGTAAATAAAGTAAAGCGACTGAAAAACAACCGCTAACGCCATGAAAGTTAATCAATTTTATGCTTGAACACGCGCACATCCTCCCTGTAACCACCCACACTTCAGTCTATACATTTGTGCCACTAGTTCGCCTTCTGCTATTAGTAAAATAAGGTAAATAAAGTAAAAACAGCCGCTATGACGCCACGCAACTTAACTATATGCTTGAACACGCCCACGTCCTCCTCCCAACCACCCACACTTCAGTCTATCCATCTGTGCCACCAGTTCGTCTCCCACCATTAGTATCCCTCGCCCACGCTGCCAGACCTCAAGAATGGATGGGGACGCGCACGCTGAAATATTAGGCGATGCTTCAGGGCGGCGCGTGCTAATGAGCGAGGATTAATTAACAGTAAACGATTAAGCAAAGGTTAGGTAAACAGCCAATTATTGCAGGTGTAATAACGATCTCTCTCTCTCTCTCTCTCTCTCTCTCTCTCTCTCTCTCTCTCTCTCCAGCTACGATTTTCACTATATATATATTCTCTTTTTGCTCTTCTTTATCGATATCTTAGGTGTAACGATCTCTCTCTCTCTCTCTCTCTCTCTCTCTCTCTCTCTCTCTCTCTCTCTCTCTCTCTCTCTCTCTCTCTCTCTCTCTCTCTCTCTCTCTCTCTCTCTCTCTCTCTCTCTCTCTCTCTCCAACTACGATACACACTTTATATATATCTTTTTAAAACTCACACTCAACGGTTCGCGTATTTCAAGTTACAAAAAACAACATTAAAATACACTCAATTTAAAACCCGTTAATATAGAGAAAGTTTCAAAGTGCGCGAGTATATAATGATGATGATGATTATGAGGATGCGGATGATGAGGACGGGATGAATGTGAAGGGGAATAGCACACGCGACTTGTCAAATGAAAGAGGAAAAAAAGTTGCTCGAATCTCACAAATTAAAAGTCGACGTTAAAAATGTTGCTGTACGTGTTTTTTTGCGTTTTTTTTTTTGCTTCACGGGGTGTTTTATTATTGGCCAGAGGGAGGAAAAGTGCAAGAAAAAAAATCGCTAGTCATAAAAAAGCCGCTTTGCACGTACGAGTTTTTGTTTCATTTCGTTTATTAGGCGGACAAACAGGTGTTGAATTTTAACGTCTGACACGAAATCCTACTCTACGCGACTTAACTTCCATTTCGCAGCATTTAAAACCCTAAAAAATAGTGCTGGAAAAGATTCAAGACAAAATCCGAGTGTTATTTCGTTTATTAGGCGGACAAACAGGTGCTGAAATCTAACGTCCGTGACAAAATCCTGCTCTACGTGACATCCCTTCCATTTCACAGCGTTTATAAGCCTAAAAAATAAACGTAAGTGCTGGAAAAGAAAAAAAAAAAAATCCAAGTATCATTTAGTTTATTACGCGAACAAACAGGTGCTGAAATCTAACGTCCGTGGGAAAATCTTACGCTACGTGACATCCCTTCCATTTCACAGCGTTTATAAGCCTAAAAAATAAACGTAAGTGCTGGAAAAGATAAGAAAACAGAATCCGAGTGTCATTTCGTTTATTACGCGAACAAACAGGTGTTGAAATCTAACATCCGTGGGAAAATCTTACTCTACGTGACATCCCTTCCATTTCACAGGGTTTATAAGCCTAAAAAAGTAAACATGAGTGCTGGAAAAGATAAAAAAAAAAATCCGAGTATCATTTCGTTTATTAGGCGGACAAACAGGTGATGAATTTTAATGTCCGTCACGAAATCCTACTCTACGTGACTTCCCTTCCATTTCACAGCGTTTATAACCCGGAAAGAAGTAACTTTAAAGAAAAATAAAGTAATAGGGGTGACATTGACGTCGTATAAGAAGGTAGTGGTGCTGGTAATGCTTTTGGTGATGTTTCTGGTGATAGTGTTGGTTTTAGTGGTGAAGGTTGCCTTAGTGAGGAGTAGAAAGAGGAGTGAAAGAGAAGGATGATGGGGGAGAAAAGTGGAGAGAGGAAGGGAAGGAGGACGAAAAAAGAGGAAACGAAAGAGTGGCGGTGGTATAGATACTAGTAACAAAACACAAGTCACTGCCTATGATTACGGCACAAACTTATAGGAAAGGATTGAAATTAAAGTCCAGTCAGAAAGAAACCTTGCTCGAGCAGCCTTTAAAACAGCCAGCCAGCGAGAAAACTATTCGAAAACGAGGAAGGGGAAGGAAATCTCGACGCGGCGCCACTCTCGGGAGCTTGCTGAACGGCTCAGGAGCACCAATGTTACGCGCAGGAATTTCATTAACTCGGCGGCGGCAGTTTCGTGTATTGCAGCGAGAGGGACACGAGGCGGCGGCCGAGACACTGGTGGCCGCGGAGGCGATGGACCCTGAAACGAGGCGTCGGGGGAAGAGAGCGACTGGGGATACCAGGTGAGGTGGAGGGTGTAAGGGTCAGGCTGGTTGGATTGGAGACTACATGAAAGGTGAATGAATGAATTAAGCTGATTAAACGTAGCTATGAGTAAGAAAGCGACTCGGTATACGATATATAAGGTGAAGGTGGAGGGTGCTAAGGCCAGGCTGGGCGGTCCGGAGACTTAATGAAGGGTGAATAAATAGAGTAACAGTGATTAAACGAGGTGGTGAGAAAGAGAGCGACTGGGCGTACTATAAGTGGAGGGTGCTACGGCTAGACTGGGCGGTACGGAGACTTCATAACTTGTAACACATATAAATACTTCAGCGCAGTGCTTTCGACCTCTTCAACAATCTATAGACACTTCCTTTACCTCACTCTCTACCATCATTTCGAGTCTCAGCAGCTTACATCTCAGGGTAGTAACGTTGGAATCCGGTTATTCTGTTATTTCCATCACTTCTCTTTCAACCTCAACAATTAACTACAAATACTCCCTTTACCTCTTCTTTCTCTACTGTCTCGAATATAAGCAGCTTCCATTTCAGGGTAACAGTAGAATCCGATTGGGTGCGCTGTGAATTTGCGCCGCCAAGTCAGCCGCCGAAACGAACATTTGATAGCCCGTGTGCAAGGAGTGGCAAACACGTCCTCTGAGCGGGTAGGTGTTAGAACATTATAAGCGTGGAATCTCATTATGGTGGAAGACTTCACTCATTATTATAGTTAGTGAGAGAGAGAGAGAGAGAGAGAGAGAGAGAGAGAGAGAGAGAGAGAGAGAGAGAGAGAGAGAGAGAGAGAAAAAAAAACTCGAATGCATAAATCTAGTACGACAGCGTTTGAGTTTTAGGCGCAAAAAATGAAATATCTGTTCGCTGCGAGGTTTAGCGCTTTATGGAATAACTAACTTTTTTTTTATGTTATATGTGACGGGTTTTCAATCTGTCACCTATTTCCTGTACCAGTTATTCAATCAGTCACTCCCAGCGCGAGTTCCGAGTCTTAGTGTTTCTCGTGTAAGGTTTTAGCACTATACTATAGGGTGTTAATATACAAAGAAATAGTCTCTTATTATGCAAGTCGCTTATTCAGGCCGTCACTTCTTGCACGAGTTCAAAGTCTTTGTGTTTCCCGTGTAAGGTTTTAGCAATAGATAGAGTGCTAATATACAAACTAGAAATCGTCTGATATAATGCATGTGGCTTATTAATCTTCGTCCGCTCACTTATTTCCAGTACAAATTCCTATATAGATTTTTGCGTTCGGCTTATAGCACCACTTCCTGTTTAAAAGTGGGCTGCAGCTTCAAAACTAACCACGGGGTGTTCTTGAAAAACTCCCATTGTATTTCCCACTCAAAACTGAGCAAGATGATTCCAACTAAACCTAACCTAACCTAGCCTAACATAACCTACCTTAATCTAACGTAGCCTGCGCTGTTCAAGAGTGGACTGTAGCTTCGAAACTAACCACGGGGTGTTCTGGAAAATACTCTCATTGCTATTCCCCCTCAAAATTACCCGAAATGACTCCAACTAAACTTAAGCCAGCCTAACCTAACCTAACCTAACCTAACGTAACCTGCCCTGCATGCTCAAGAGTTGGCGCCACATACCAGCAGAGAGATAGGGAATACGCGACCCTCCCAGCAGCACACAAGAGAGGTAAAGGCATGATGAAGCGGCCGTGTCCAAAGGGAACAAAGGCCCCGTCAGCCCCCTCGCGGCGGCCCCGACGAGGCGGATCACTCAGAACACGTCCAATATGAGGATTATCAGTCACCTGCCGCCGGGGAACATTTGTCTTCCTGCCGTGAACGCGTAGTCAACAAAGCGATGCATGGATTCTGAACTGAGGTCGAAATATCGGATCTCAAACAGTAGTCACACTCTTGTCTATAAAAATAATTTGTTGGAACTTGGAGTTTGAAGTGAAGTAAAAATATCTGATATGAAACGATGGTAATAGTTTGCTCTATATAAAAAAAAAAAAAAAAACATCTTGGTACTAGAATCCTGACCTGAAGACAAAATATCGGGTTTAAAACTATGTTGTCACAATGTTCTCTTTGAAAATAATATTGATGGTACTAAGATTCTAAACTGAAGCCAAAATATCTAATCTAAAACGTCAGTAACAGCTTCCTCTCTCTAAAAAAATATGTTGGTACTAAAAACGGTACACTGACAACATGGAACTGAAACCAATATATCGGATCTGAAACGGCAGTAACAGTCTCCTCAATAAAAAAAAATATATATATGTTGGTACTAAAAACGGCTCAATGATAGCATTTTTTTATTCGTATAATGGCAATGGAATGCTTTAGATTTACAGATATACAGTCAAAGATAGATATTTGAAAGCCTGACTCTAGAAATAGTTTACGGATGACTTTTCTGATTCACATGATGGTAATAAACACACAGAAACCGTCTAATACAGCATGCCCATCTAAGAACTAAATTTTTATTGCTCAACTGAAACCTAAAAATGAATATAGATGTTTGTGCTTCAGTTATGGATAGATAGTTGAAGGTTCGGTTCTAGAAATAGCTCACTGGTGGCAACTCTAATTCACATGTTGGATATATATACAGAGAAACCGTCTAATATAACTTATCTATCTATGAACAAATATTTTATCGATAATATGATCCTCAAAAATGAATATAAATGCTTGTGCTTCAGTTACTCTTTTTTATTCAAACTCGTATTTACTAAACCAAGGAAAAGTCTAACCGATCTATCTATGAACAAACGATTATCTGAACCTCAAAAATGAATGTAGCCGCTTCTGCTTCACTCACTTCTTCGGCCGGGCACTATTTTTTTTTACCCGAACTCGCATTTACTAAACCAAGGAAAATAAAAGAGTAAGAGTAAACGGTGATTGAACGAAGCCAGGGAGCGAGAGCGAGACGAGGGGATGGAAGAAAAAAAAAAGATCCCTCAGCCCACTGCCTCTAGCCTTCCGTCCCCTACCGCTCCCCCGCCGCCCCCCACCCCCCGTTCGACCCCCCCCCCTCCGCCCCCTCTCCATTCAGACGCCCCAGCACACGCAAAATCGAAAAACCTTCAAAACAGCAAACAAATCAAAATGCAAAAGAATAACCTTTTAATGTATAAGTCAGAGAGGAATTGGTGAGGGTCTGTGTGTGGGGGAGGGGGGGAGGGGTCTGCTTGTGTGTGTGTGCCTGTGCGTGTGCGTGTGTGTGTGTGTGTGTGTGTGTGTGTGTGTGTGTGTGTGTGTGTGTGTGTGTGTTTTCTCTCTTCTCAAAGCATTTATTCGTTTTAGTTCCCGAGTTTTGGAGTGAAACATTTTTAGATTTCTTCGGTGTTTCTGCCTGGATGCATGCTCTCTCTCTCTCTCTCTCTCTCTCTCTCTCTCTCTCTCTCTCTCTCTCTCTCTCTCTCTCTCTCTCTCTCTCTCTCTCTCTCTCTCTCTCTCTCTCTCTCTCTCTCTCTCACTCACACTCTCTCTCTCTCTCTCTCTCTCTCTCTCTCTCTCTCTCTCTCTCTCTCTCTCTCTCTCTCTCTCTCTCTCTCTCTCTCTCTCTCTCTCTCTCTCCCTTCCTTCCTTCTTTTCCATTACTCCTTTCTCTTTTTTCTTCTTCCAACTCTCCTTTAGAAATGCCCCTTACTCCATTTTTGTTTTTCTTCACTTTCTTCCACTCTAATCCCTTCACTTTGTTCTTGTTCCTTATTCCTTTGATCTTTCTTCTATTCCTTCACTTCGCTACTCCGTCCTTCCCTCTCTCCTTCTCTACTCTCCCGATCTCAATTACTCTACCCTCCACCTCTCTCTCCTCCCTTACTCTCTCTACCATCCCTCCCTCGCATCTGTTTCCCGGCCCTCCCCTCGCTCGGTTCCCTGGGCAGGTGACCTCGTATGGTGTTACCTGAATTGGCTAGTGAGTGGGGAGCACGGGGGAGGCGCGGCGCGGGGAGACGGAAGGGATCTGGGCTGTGTAGGGACTCGTGCTGTTGCTGTTGTTGTTAGTGGTGTTGTTGGTGGTAGGGGGTGGTTTTGTAGCTGTTGTTAATGGTGGTGCGATGCTGTTATCTTTGCTGCTATGGCTGTTGTTAGTGTTCTTTCGTTGTTGTTATTGTTCCTGTTGTTTATGGTATTCTTGTTTTGGTGTTGGAGGAAGTAATAGTGATTGTGTTGTGTGTGTGTGTTGCTTTGTTACTGATGATGATGGGGACGATATTAATGAGGGAGATGATGATAATGAGAATTACAATGTTCCTGCTGCTCCTGTCCGTTTCATTTGCATAGCTGATGATGGATCTAACGCGTGTGGAATAGTAATAGCATGCTGGATGAAATCAACAGTCTTAGCGGTGTTAGGTGAAGGCCGTAATGGAGAAGGTGGAGGATTGTTAAGTCTGAGAGCAATACAAAAAAAGATTCTAGGCTTTCAGGTTTCGGGTGACAATTTCAAGAGTTAGGTAAAGACAGTAACGGAGGACTATATAGTGGTGGATTTTAGCAGTGGTGACTAATGAACTCGATAACTTCTACATATACAGGCAAACTTTACCACAACAAACGTAACAGACATTATGCAACAACACCAGAATTATGCAGTTGCACTTTTGACCCTCTACGCCAGCACAGAGATTAGACCTCCTCTATCGTGGGTACTCAGGAGATTGCGGTGAGGGTGGGCGGTTGGGTGCTGTGCTGTGGGTCTCCATCGCATGAAGGGAGCGGGAGAGCCAGCGCCGGGGGGAATACAGACAGCTGGTCACGTCTCAGGAACAGGCCCGGTTGAGAGAGATAAGTACACGCCGTCTTGCTTGGGGGGTTTTGCGGGCGGAGGGAAGTATTAGCGGCCCTTAGAAACGAGGAGGTCCGGTAGTGTTGGACGCAGCAGCAGTAGCGGTGGTGAGGCTGATGCTAACTGCTTGCTGGTCACGTCTTTGCAGTGAAGTTGTTTGAGGGGGCCAGGAGCGTGTGTGTAGTGATGGTGGTCTTCGGAAGTTTTGGTCACTTAATGGTCCGTGTTTCAAGTTTCTTCCCAATACAATGAAAGGTTATCTGGTCTTTAAGTGGTCCTTTAACAAATGGTTTTCTGTCAGCGTTTTCTGTGTCGCCCTTAAAGCAATGTCGTAAGGTGGTTAAAAGGCCACGTCATGTTCACACACAAAGTAAATAGATTGAAAAGTTAGTTATCGCATCTTCTGACTTACATGACAGAATTAACTCTTGACAGACATCCGATAACAACTTTCTGACACACGATAACTGCCGTCAGACGTATAATTACTTCTGTACAGGAATTTCACTTGATTCTCACAAACAAAAACCGCGCGTCCAGGGCCTTACTAATTACGTCCCGGCACAAAGTAAGAAATATCAACAGGCCGCCAGAACGGCCGGACGTACGCTCGTCGGGCACGTAAACACTATTTCCCGGCGGCGCAGTTCGGGCGGGCGGGCGGCTTTGCAGGGTCGCTCCGCCGTCACAGCCGATGATTTGGTGTAAATTGACCGCTGCCTGGCTGGAAAAACCGCACTAAAAGGAATTGTAAATTGAAAGGCTTTATCGGGTATGAGGGAGGGGGAGAAAATTGACAGAGCGACTTTTTTGGTATAGAAATCTCGCTCACAAGACAAAAATATAGCCACTAACTTTTTTGGGGGTTCACCGACTCATATCTCCGATTAGGAAATGAAACGTGGATATATAAAACAGCGGGAAAATAAATATATGTATAAAAACGTTGCTGAAACTGCTCTAAAAATACCAGCCAATCAGGTGACCAGACGGGAGCCGGGAAGCAATAAAATGTTTATTGTCAACATGCTGGCTATTGGCTCCCGCCCAGGCCGTGAGGGGCGCGGACGGCGGCAGTGACGGCGGCAGTGACGGGAGGCAGTGACGGGCGGCAGTGATGGAAGGTATAGTGACGGGTGGCAGTGACGGGAGGCAGTGACGGTGATTGTTACGGGTGGCAGTAATGAGGGAAGTGACTGGCGGCAGAGGCGGAAGACAGGGACGGCGGCAGTGACAGAAAAGCAATGATTGAGTACTGTCTGACCTTACAGTGACGAAAGGCAGTGACAAGAGAGCAGTGACGAGAAAGCAGTGATGGAGGCAGTAATGAGGGTGACAGTGAGTAGTGAGAAGGGACAACGAAGAAAAAAGAAGAAAAATAATAGGAATACGAATAAAAAAGAATATGGATAAGAACAAAAAAAAAAGATGAAAAATAACAAGGATAATAACAAACACGAGAACAAGAACAAGAGAAGGACAAAACAAAACAGGAGAATAGAAAAGTATAAGAATAAAAAAAAAACGGAGAAATCAATAGGAGGATAACTGTCAGCGGTGAGACGAAGAGCGACAGGTGGTGGAGTTTCCTCGTCTTCGTCCTCGTCCTCGTCCTCGTCCTCGTCTTCCTCCTCCACCTTCTTTTCCTCTTCCTCCATCCACCTCCTCCTTTATCCCACTCCTTCTTCCATCTGGTTCCACTCCTGTATCGATCGTAGGACAAGGGATAAGGGACGGAAGACGGCTGGCTATTTCGTATGTAAGGGAGTCCCACCATCGGCTCGCTCTTCCAGGCTAACCGCATTTGGTGTCGGGAGAAGCGGCGGCACTGTGGTCAAAACTCTGCTTCTTATGCGGCTCGTAGTTTAAGTAATGCGTTTGTTGTGAGGGTCGAGGTGGGGATGATAGTGGGCGGTGAAGGCTGGTGGTGAGTCTTGGTGGTGGAAGTGATGGTAGGGTTAGTGGTGCTGGTGATGGTGGTGGTGAGGGTGACTGATGGTGACAGTAGAGGTGATAAGGCTAACAGTGAAAATAATGATGGTTTTGTGAAGAAACTATAACGGAAAATAAAGTTATGGAGGTGGTGTTGATGGCATATAAGAAGGTAGTGGTAATGGTGTTGTTGATGGTATTAGTGGTGCTGATAATGGTAGTACGTAGTTCTAGTGTTAGTAATGGTGATGGAGATTGCAATAGAGACGAGGAGGAGGAGTAAAAGAAGTGGATGAAAATGAGAAAAAAAAAGAGAGATGAAGAGAAGGAGGACGAAAAAAAAGAGATAGAAGAGTGGCGATGGAAAAGATGGTAATAAGAAAACAAAACTTACTATGAAAAAGAGAAAAAGTGAAGAGAGGAAGACAAGGAGAACAAACCGAAAGAGAAAAGAGAAAATAAGGGCACTGGCAATGATGATAGTAATAAAACATAACTCACTACCTCTGACAATCGCAAAAAGTTTTCATCATAACCACACGAGTAAAGGAAAAGGAGCACGTAAATAAAAACCTTCATCAAAAGCCATAACATCCCATTACTCGAGGCCG
>NC_066518.1:14413856-14546356 GCF_024679095.1 Eriocheir sinensis
CAAAAAGAATGAAAAGGAGAGAAACAAGAACAAGAAGAAGAACAAGATGATGAAGGAAAAAAATAAAATAAAAGAGAAACGGGAAGAAAGGAAAAATCAGAAAAAAAAAGAACGGAAAGGAGAGAAACAAGAACAACAAGAAGCACAAGATGATGAAGGAAAAAAATAAAATAAAAGAGAAACGGGAAGAAAGGAAAAATCAGAAAAAACAAAAAGAATGAAAAAAGAAAAAAAAATGTCAACGAGTATTCATGTTCCAATCTACTTTACTTATTCATCTTTACCTTTCCTCCGTGATGACTCCGGTGCATGTAACTTTCTTCTCAGCTTATTTAATTTATGCTTCTTCTGTTCCTATCCTATTATTATTGACTTTATTTTATTTATTCTTCATGCTGATATTTCTCTCACTCACGCTGCAGTTTACGAGTATTTCTGTTCCAATCGCCTTATTTCATTCACCGGCCAACTCTCTCTTTTCATTAGTCTTACAAAAGCTGTTTTCTCTCTATGTTTTCTAGTCGTTACGGAGATGGGCACCGAGGCCACGCGCAGCTGTATCGTATGCCCCCAACTTTAATTTTTACTCAGCTTTGAAATTGTTTAACGTTTTTATTTTTTTTATTTTTTCAAGAAGGGACCATCGAGGCAACGTTTTTTTTTTCAATTCGATTAGCTTTTCCTCTTTTTTTCTACTTTTTTTTTTGTTAATTTTAATAAGGAGTAATGAATTGAAGGTATAGTTTATTTAGCCCTTCTTCTATTGCCTATATTAAACACACACACACACACACACACACACACACACACACACACGCACGCACGCACGCACACACACACACACACACACACACACACACACACACACACACACACACACACACACACACACACACACACACACACACACACACACACACACACACACACTATTCGCTCAATCACTGTCGCCCTAATCCCACACTTCTGTCCTCATCATAGCATCGACGTCGGCAAAATCACAAATCAAATGTCACAGCCCACTGAAGTTTTTTTGTTTTTTTTATATGTACATATTCATCTTTATTTTTTTTTCTTCTCGTTTCTCTCTTATTCTATTCTTTTCTTTCCTTAATTATCTTGTTCTTGTTCTTCTTGTTTTCTCGTTAGCAGTAAGCGCCTACAGATTATATCGCTATAAATCTATTTCTTCTTAATGAAACTTCACGTTTTTTTTAATTACATTATGTATATAATATTAAAACTATCACTCAGGTGACCTTCGCTTTAATGGACATAAAACAAAGCCCTTGTTACACCTGGCAGGAACTACACGACAAAATGTTCTCTCTCATGGCGCTACACTTACTCCACATTGCGAGGAAGTCATTGATTACCAAACGAGAAGGAGTAACAACTTTAGGAATGTATTACCGGACTAGACCTACTCATTTTAATTTAAAGGTTATGTATAAGCCATAGGGAGGCGGTGGCTGAGTAGTTAGTGTGCGGGCGCGGCGGCCAGGAGGACCTGGGGTCGCGTCCCGCCCGCCGCCACAACCTGGAATTTTTCAGTCACCGCCAAGTGGCCAAAGACTACCCACATGCTGTCCCGAAGACCACTTATCAACCTGGACTCTAGATTCTCTCTCTAGAAAGAGGATCAAAGATGAGATCCGGGGGATAGCATGAGCCAAGGAAGATGGCGCCATTATAAACACTTGCCTGCGCCACAACGGGCTAGGGGCTGGGGCCGACCATCAGACCCCACCTAGGAAACGTACCATACCATAGGTGGAACGTAAAAAAAAAAATAATAATAATAATAACTTAATCTTTTGGCCTCAACGCTGCTGAAGTCACCTTGTTATGCCTTTACACCCGGTCCACCGAATTATCACTTATGTATGTGGGTGTACAAGAACGAGCCATACGTCAGGTAACCCAAGACTGACGCACCGCTATTGGCACTCTCTCTTTCAGCACGCATGACCTCATGACTGTATTATCAGTGTCACAGTTTATAGTTTATAACGATAGCTTTTGAACTGATTACCCTTCAATAAATCCTCTTACCATTCAGCCTCAAGAGAATGTCCAATTATGGTTATAACAGAATTCAGCAACATGGAAACCGTTTCGTCTGTACTCCTGTTTGTCTCTGGTACGATGGTGTGTCACCGTGAAATGTTATGTAGGGTAGAGTATGGACGGGTAGGCGGTATTCTTCACAATCTTGTCTCTGTTACCGGGCTGTCCTTAGGTACCGCGTACAAGTCCAGTGATGTGCATTGCATCCTGCGAATGTGATCTCCTGTATCTGTCGTCTGCCACAGCACTCGTTTTAGCACCATAGCTTGGGGAACGTTGGCCGTATGCCATGTACCTACAGCAGGTTACCATTGGAGCTGGATCACTGGATCATAGATTTGGTGGTGATGCTAAGTCGCGGTGTCTGTCCACACAACAGCCTGGTTAGCGCGGCTTCTGCTTCTTACGAGCCTTTCATTAGATCGTGGGAAAACTCAGGACCTGAGAAAATGACCCGTGTCACAACCCAGGAATGCCTCTGCCAAACAAAAGGCAAACCCAGGCAATAGGACACGGCACCAACTCGCGTGGTTACCCTAGTGTGTACCGGCCTTTTGAGGGACCTTAGTCACACTGGAACAGAAAAGGGTGCTTATAAGCTTTATATTGCTTCTTCCTTTGCAGTGCAATTACCCCAGGACTTTATTCCTTTGAACTACTTTTTTTTCTAGAGATTTGTAAGTGCATACTAATTCCAGCCATTGGTAGCAATAACGCAGCAAGTAGTGGAACTAGCCACCGTAACAACATCAACTCGGTGTTCGCAGGATATGTTCGTACAACACAGTATGAGCGCGGCAGCCTTCCCTTCACTATTGAGGAAATTTAAGGGATCCGTGAAAGACATGTTTCTACAGCTCATCAGCCCTGGGATAAGCCTTCCTGGAAAATTTTTAATTATTCTTTGTTTATCTCTGCCGAGGAAATTATTGACAAGCAGCAGACAGGGAATATGGTTACACTACAATTAGATGATAAAATGGAAGTCCTGTCAATCAGAGATTCGCCACCTGAAGACAACGCCTAAAGAACCTCGTGGCCAATCACGGAGCAGATCAGCATTCGCCTGACCATATAAAACCGAAGCAAGATTATCTGTGCCACAGTTTGGCTGCGGCGGTGAACCTCTCGTCCATTGTCTGCCTACGAGGAGACACAAGCCCTCAGCCCACCGGAGGCACGTCGGAGCCTGTCTTTTTAAGGACCATGAGAGTTGAGGTCCTCTGCTTCGTGGTGGGCCTCGCCTGCCTGTGGAAAGACCTGTCTGGTGAGCACTTTGTAAATTATTGAAATTTATCCACTGGAACAGTTTGACACATGTTAGTTATATATTTTGACATGCCCACCCTTGTAATCCAGTGTTCAGTAACGAAAATGGTTCAGCAGACATTATTAAAAAGGTAAATCAGTAGCGATGCCATATGAAAGGAGACACGTGCTAAACGTAAAGTCTGGAAGGGCGGGGCAGGGGTGGAGGAGTGAAATAAGCTGCAGCGGTCTTACACGTGAGGAGGAGGAAAAAGCTGCAGGAGAGGGTTAGATACTGCGTGAATGAAAACAACGATATATTTTTTTCTTTTAATGGTAAAAGGAGCAGGCCAACGACTAATACATTGAAGGATATATTATAGAATAGCTGCAATATGCTGGTCCCATAATGAAGGATCAGATTTAGTTCCAGACGTGTCTTGATGCTCCTATATTAAACTTGCACTGCGTCTGTGTACACGAACTGTCTTCTGGCGTGCTGCGAAGCTCTTACACTGGATAAATTTTACCTGCTGTTCTTAGGTTATATGTGACCAAATCTTATTCACAACCTCGGCAGGTGAACAGGTGGAACAGGTGAGGACTGTGCGTGTAGGCTTGGACGTACAGCGGCGAGATGTATCCACGGGGAGGGCCACGGCGGCGCTGCTGGAGGCCACGACGCGGCTCTCCTGCTGCGTCATCTTCCTCAGTGACGGCGACGCGGCGGCCCTCACCGACTACCGGGTACACACACATGTTTACTCGCTTCTCGCGGCAGGGGATCGTCAGTAATCACACTTAATTTGTTGTGTTTGGCCGTTGTATCTCTGTATGTTGACCATGGGCACTGTGCAGCTTGAGAACCTTGAATTGCGGGCCCGCACAACAAAACACATCGTTGGATAATTCAGCTAGTTATATAAGAAAAATTGTGTTCCTAAGTAGACGTATTATAAACGTACGTAAACATGCCCATCACCATCGCTTATAGCTTAATAAGTAATAACTTATATATGTCCCAGGATGTGTGGCAGGCCTTGCAACAGCGGCCTAGCGCGGCAGCGTTTAGCGTGGTAGCCGACGAACTGACTAACACGACGCAGAGGCTTTCGGGACTGATGCCGCTCATTAGACAGGTAGGTGGCCCGCGCTGGTGCTGGTGCCCTAAAGCCCAGCGACTACCGATTAGTAAGATGCCCACAAAAGATCTAGGGAGAAATCTAAGATCACTAGGCAGAATGAAGAGAAAAAAAAATATATGTATAACATGGAGGCACAGAAAACGGGCACCATGGATTAGAGAAGACAAAGTTTGAGGATATTTGAATGAAGATTAAAAATAAATGGACTCGGGCATGTTATGTGCGTAGAATTGATAACCAAAGCAACAGTGGCAACCCAGGAAAGGCACAGGTGAGGGCAGGCAGTGGATCAGGTGGAGAGTTCAAATAAAAACATTCACCGGGGCAAGATGAAGTATACAAACACGTTCAGCTCAGTACCAACAGAAGCCTGAGAAGCGCCGCTCGTTCGTTCTGTGAGGGATCAGCCTGATGAGTCTGTGCTGCTGATCGGATTTATTTGGTAGATTCCTCACGGCACGATCGCTTGACATCATACAGCAGCGAGGTAGGAGATTATCGAAGACTGGGAGACCATCATCAATATCAAAGTACAATAATGTTTATGATATAGCAAAGACGCCACGAAGTACGTTATTACCTGTGTCAACAGGGCAGTCCAGATTATATTAAGCAGTTCTTTGTCTTCGAGATGGCATCGTGATTGAAGTAAGTAGTTACCAGCTAATGAGACAAGGTGCAACAATGCATATCAGCGGTGTCAGGATCTGATAATTAAAACATAAAAATGTGTGACCCCCAAATATCTTCAGGTGCGTCGGCTGTCGTGGTGCACGGTGGTGGTGGTGGTGAGTCACGACCCGGCCTTCCTCGCCGCCTTCGCCGAGTGGTCGCTGAGGGGCCGGCTGCTGGTGTGGTCCAGCAGGCTGGTGGTGGTGACCCGCCTGGCCCTCCCGCAGCTCCAGGCCATCCTGCCCGACCACTGGACCTTCGCCATGATGAACGCTGTGTTCCTTAACAAGGACTTTACCTTCTCCAAGTAAACTTCGGTGTCACTGCCAGCCTCAGGCATGGCTGTATTTATTGTGCAAAATGTTTTGATACTGAACTTTATCGGCATAAGACTAGACTGTGCTGATACGGTCTTATGTGCTTTTTTCTTGTTTTCAATTGGCACCAGCAGTCACCACGTATGGAGCCACCTGCCATACAGCTCGGCCGGGGCCCAGGTGGTACAGGTGGCCTCTTGGACGCCCACGCGTGGACTTGTTATCGCCGAGAGTCGCTCTCTTTTTCAAGAAAAATTCAAAAAGTAAGCACATGCTAAATTATAACATCATGTAGAAATTTTGCAACCCTTTGTGCAATGCTTAAAGCGGTTGTGTGAAACGTGTTGGATCACACAATTATCATCTTCAATTAAGACAAACCTCTGCTTGTTGCCACAGCTTCCACGGTGCCCGCGTGAACGTGACAGCCTTGCCGTTCGCACCATTCTGGGAGGAGCGAGCGGGGCCCAACAACACCACCATATACTCCGGCACCGACTACAACACCATAGCGGCCGTCGCCGGAGCCCTTAACTTCACCTTTCGTGTTTTGCCCACCTCCTCCTGGGCCGAGGTGAGGGGCTGCCGAGCCCTACACGCTGTGCAAAGGGACAACACCGGATTTTGTTTCGGTCCTTCCTTATGTTATGGAAACGATACTAAATTAGAACGTACAACATATTAATCTTTGGTCTTTACATTTTAACTTTGATTTTGAATTTTATATTAAAAGTTAACCTTCACTTTGTACTTGATAATTCCGTTCCTTTGACATTAAAAACTTGAATGTATATTCCCACGCTTCCCTACACTACATAAATGTACTGCGGTACATTGAATTCAAGGCCATCCATCTGTTACAACAGGTGGCCCGCCTGGTATCCGTGCGCGTGTCCTTCCTGTCTCCCGTCTACCACAACGTAATGCCGCAAAGGCTGGAGCGTTATGACTTCTCCTTCGTGTACGAGTACGGGTCTCTGGACTTCAGCATGGCACCGCCCGGCCTCCAGCCTAGGTGGCAGGCCCTCTACTACCCACTGGATGACTTGGTGTGGGCCGCCACCCTCTTGGCTCTCCTCCTCACACCCTTCATCCTTGTTCTGGTTAAGTATGACTCATAACTGCGTTTGATCTCTTAAGTAGTCACTTAGCATCACCAGTTTCTACCTAAGATTATTATTGTCGGGATAAAAAGTTTCATACAGAAAAATAATTATACTGAATTGGCAATTGCCAGATCTTCTTAAGAACAATAAGAGTGTTCATCTCACAGATCATTAAGGCAATGGGTGACGCGGCACACGGTGGTGACAAGTCTAAGCTGTACTCCGGGGCGGTGTTCCAGGACATGACGGGGATGCTGCTAGGCCAGAACCTCCCTCGCCGCCTGCCCACCACCTCCTCCACCCGTGTGCTGGTGGCCGCCTGGCTGCTGTTCGCCTTCATCATAGGATCGGCCTACCGAGGAAACCTGACCGCCTCCCTCACCCTGCCAATCTATCCTCCCCGCCCTGAGTCGCTGCAGGAGCTCGTAGACACCGCAGAAAGGTGATGCGCTCATACACAGTGAATTTATGCATTAAGATCGTACATAACCTTCCTCAGATGCCTTGAAATATCTTTTGCTTCCCGAAGACATGCAAATTATGCTCCTTTGTTATATTAAGCTGAATTGAGCCAGGTACTCCTGTTCAGTCATGGTGAAGTATTGAACAGCTTCTTCAATAAGTCATTTAGTTGGAACTCTATCTACGGAACCAAAGATATGGTTTCCTACATATGTAGTTATGTAAGGAATAACACGCAATGATTCATGAGATTTCCATCATATTAACCTGCAGGATAACAATGCAGCCGTACGGCGTTGAGTTCAGAAACTTTTTCGCCAAGTCAGACTCGCCAGTGTTCCAGAAGTTGGCGAGCCTCATAGACTTCGTGCCCTCGATAGAAATTGGGCAGCAAGAGGCCGTCGAGAGGAAGTAAGTCGCCTCGTTAGGGGCTGATGAGTTGTGGTTCAAGTACTTACCTGAAACTGAAGGAATATAAATGGAATTTTATATCTATGAAAAAGTAAATGCATTGCACCTTTTCTATTCAACTATATCGATAATTATTTCTAACCCACGGTGATAGTCCTACAACTTTACTTACAATACGTAAAACCTGTTTCTCACCCGCCACAGGCTCATGGGCTAATGGTGCGGAGATGAGCACCGCGGCCACGCTCAGCTAATAGCGTACGCTCCCAACTTTGCCTTTACCTTCTTTATCTGTTGTCCTAAGGCAAGCCCACCTGGAAAACAAGCGGTACCAGCAGCTGCGGATCGCCGAGCGGTTCACGCGGGCGGACGGCAGCGAGATGCTGTACATCGGGCGGGACAGCATCATGCCTGGCCAAGCCGCCTGGCCGCTGCCGCACGACGCCCCCTACAGACCCGTCATTGACCGCCTCCTCATGGCCGTCATTGAGGTATTTATCATAGGATTGCAAGGGTTTGAAATGACTTCATCTTGCTTCAGTGTTCAGTCTTGTGTCCAAAGCCCGTATTCTTAAACGTGTCGGCACCTCAGTTCGCCTGTTTGAAATGTCTCTCGAAGAAGTTGCAGGACTTTTGCGATCCCAGAGCTACTTTTACACGACCTTTGCACCCTGAACTGGAAAATTACCCAAGAAAACCCAATTAATCTTCTATGTGGCCTTAGAAACCAGTCGTAATGGGAGCCTGGTCATTGCCGTCTCAATATCGAGACGGCAATGGCCTGGTACGTTCAAGAATCTGGACCGAAGCTTCGCTCAAGGGATTCAGTCTGCTGGTTCGTGTGTAGGGGGAGGAGGCTTGGCTTTAATCAGTTATTTGGACACTAACCTTGCCAGCAGGGGGTCGTCAGGCACCGTGGGTCTTATTTGGTATGTGTTGGACTCGAATCTCCTGTTTTAATGATCTGCATAACGTGTTGGTGAATGGTATGGGTGTAGTGGTGGCGGTCGGGACGATTTGATGTACTTGATGCTGGGTGGGACATGTTGGGTGGTGATGCTGGGGAGACTTTTCTAATACTGTGGGTGTGTGGTGGCATAAAATAGGATGGCATAAGTATGTGGCGTTGGGTGTGGCTGTAGTGATGGAGAGAGAGGTACTGAGGAGGTTGTTCGAGGATAGATGGGGTGATAGCCACGGGGTTTGTACGAGGGGATAGTGGCAAGGGTGCGTAGGGATGGTGAAGGGAGTTTGTTAGTATTGTCGATAGGGTTTGTTGATAGTAAGGTTGAGTAAGGGGTCGGTAATATAAGACTTTCGCTTCTCACATCAGCTATTTCTAAAGGTCAAAGAGGGAGTCAGTAGGGTTCTAATGAGGGTTTCTTTAGGTTGATGGTACAGAAGAAGGATCAGACTACCACCAGAGTCAAGGCTACTACTGGAAAAGTTAGAAAGTTTCGTTTAGTCGGCGCAACATCTGTGGTCATTTGCCGGAGAGAGACATAAGGGGAAGGAATTATAGAAGGGAACAGATCCCAGGAGACAGGACACAACCCCCGATTAATACCTGGCACCCATTCACTGCTGGGTGGACAAGGGCGTAGGGTATCGGAAAAGCTGCCCAAATTTTTCCACCCCGCCCGGGTGTTACTACTGGAAATGCCCATTCACTACTCCTCCGAAAGCCTTCTCAAATATGTGTTCTTGGGTGATGAGATGTTTTATAATACGACCCAGGGATGCAAGAGAGATGGGGAGGAGGGTTAAGTAGAAAAGATGAAGGAAAGTTTGAGAGCAATGGTTGATGGGCCGTCCACCTCCAGCCAGCTTGAAAGCCAATGCTGTACCTATAAACTTCAGCTAAAAATGCACCCGACCGCACAAGTGTTCTTTAAAGGCTTTCTGCATTGGGTGCATCACTACAAGGATATGCAGTAGGAAGGAATGGGAGGGGTGGTGTATTAAATAAAGCAGAGCAGAAGAGGAATACGTTAAATGGTGTACGGCAATAAGCTAGTGATGGCAACTGTCAGGTAAATCTTCCAGAGCTTCATGGACACGGATTTTTGGAAAGAGAGGAGTAGGAATGAGAATGATAGCTGAGCACAAGTAATCACAATTCACTTCAGAAAATATCTAATGATCATTAGTTGAGAAACCACACCATTTTACTTCTTTAGGGTGGATTCTACGAAAAGTGGAGTTCGGATCTGTTACTCGAGGTACAGAGGAAGAGTCGAAGGAAACAGCGAGAGTTACAAAAGAGTGGCGAAGAAAAAGCCGAGGAAAAAACCACGTTTACCGCCCTCACCATCACCCACACCCAGGGGGCGTTCATGGTTCTCCTGCTGGGCCACGCAGCTGCGGCAATTTTTCAAGTTGTGGAAGTCCTTACTTAGCAACAATACTGGCTCGGTTCTAGTCTTCTGGGGTTCTAAGCAGGATCATGTTTTGGAGCCACATAATATAATCAGTTACCAGAGCATCAATTACTTCAAATTTCACACTAGGAGTAGTCTTCTCCATGGAGTTCTCAAGATGTGTATCCTCACCTTTTCACATGCTATGCAAAGGAGGTCTTCCTGCGTTAGAAGTGACTTCTGCTTTGTCACATGTTGAGGAGTACTTTTGATCTAGCCTTTGACCAGCTTAGTCACATTAAACATAAGTAATTGATAAATTTCAAGTATCTTTTCTTATATAAAGAAGAAAAGTGTCTTCTTTCTGTACAGTATATTCTTTCACCTTCTCCCTGCAGTGCACTTAAGAACTCTCAACCAAGCCATGACTGCCATTCACATTAGACACACACTATTAATTCATGTCAGTTTTTAAGACTGAACCTCTCTCTTAGAAGACCTACTAATTTCCAATAAAAATGAAGGCCAGATCCATTCAAAACACAAAAGTCAATCTATAACTAAAATTTCAGGAAAAAGAAAATCTTGTGTCCTCAAAGGTCTAGGAAACAATGTGTAAACAAAGTTAATAAATACTTCTTGGGGCATCAGTTTATTTGGTTTTGCATCCTGTGTGAAAATTCACTACTTACAATATTTACAATGGTAAATTTAACTTAAAAGGAATGATTCCATAGTAGGCTACACATTACCAAGGAAGGAAACTGCCCTACTATTTAGTTAAATTTTTTGACACTGAAGAAACAACTTACTTCTTAGGTGATACAGGTCCACAGTTTGATTTCAACACTATACATTATTTCCTTAACTTAAATGTTATTGATAGCACTAACAAAAATAGAGACAATAAACACATCACAGATGCAATGGTGTCATCAGGTTTTCACAAACGAGGTGCCAAGATTGAGCCAGACCCTTTTCTGGGGCCACTAAACAGGTGCCTTGTATATACTTGCTTTATTTATGATTCAGGTTGTTTTTTAAGCTATTTAGAAAAAATTGAAAACACAGTCTCAGGGGGTCTGAGATCTCACTGAGAAGCCGAGGCCAACACAGACTATGTAGTCTATAGATGCGTTGCTTTACAGGTGAATTACCCCCACTCCCCTCTTTGCTTATGAATTTTAAGGTGAAATTATATGAATTTAACTTTGGTGCACAGGATATAAAAAAAACAAATGTACCCAGTGCAATGCAACTGAAGCCTGATGGAGCAGCTATGGAAATCATTACCTGTCATGAATGAAGATGCATATACATATGCATTTAGTGAAACAAACTGTGTGAACCATCTGTTAATGAGGCACTTCTAAGAATCCCTAAAACATGCTCTAGATACCAGGCCCAGCTTATCACATTTACTGACTCGCTATATCCGAGCTATTGCTACAAGCTTGGAAAATATGAGATAATTAAGAAATAACAGTCAGGACTTGTATAATGAAATGAATGAGCCGTGTTGAAAGTCTCCACAAAAAATAGTGTTTGACATATTTGTTTCATGCATCCCTGACACAATATGCTAGGCAACATGTTCCTATATAGAGCATTTTATATACTATATTCCAATAAAATCTCATAGAAGCTCTGTACTAAGGTGTTGGTTTTATTAATTGTCAATTTCTTTATGAATGTTAAGTACACTGGTAACAAGAAAATTACATGCCATATACAATGTGGACATCACAGATATCTATATACAATGCTTGGGCTGATCTGCAGAAACTTCAACATTATTATTATAGAGCTGCTAGTTAAAGAGTATGAAGTGTAACAACTCATGCCTATGGTCATCTTTCACATTCTGGATTAGTTTTACATTCACGTAGCACTGAATTTAACTTTTATACATGCTAACAGGAACTGGTACTTTCATTACTTTGGGATTCTAATTTTTCATGCAAAGTACTAAGAAATATATATGTAAGATATTATTATTATTATTACTATTATTATTATTATTATTATTATTATTATTATTATTATTATTATATCATTATTAGTATCATCATTATCATCATTAAATGACCTATTTGTCATTTAAATGAATTTGATTATTTTCTCAAATTTGAATCTCAAATCATATGTGAAGTTGACTATTAATGAGTTAAAATCATGTTAAGAAAATGTTTAACCACAATCTGTGTGATAAGACTTAATGACACAACTTTAAAATAATTCATATAACTGAAAGTCATCAGTAATGATATGCCTTAATTTGTGTTAAAATTAGACAAATAAAAAAAAAGTAGAGATTTTTTACAATGATCATGATCGCATCCATAAACTTCTGCTGATCGCTGCAGTCAAGCATCACACTGAAAATCTCTTTGCTATGCTCTTTCTACTGACATAACAATAAGTAACAGAAATTAATATCAACTCAAAGCCTGTTTCACATTATCCACGAGGAAGGTTTGCACTCAACGGTGATATCCACAATGCTCTGCCTTTTTCAACAGACTCATCTGATTCATGGTTTTCACTTTCCTAACAACATAACACAACACTGTTTATGAAAATTCTGGATGAACATATATATATATATATATATATATATATATATATATATATATATATATATATATATATATATATATATATATATATATATATATATATATATATATATATATATATATATATATATATATATATATATATATATATATATATATATATATATATATATATATATATATATATATATATATATATATATATATATATTTTTTTTTTTCCTATTTAAGAATGGTCACTTGTATTCGCCTCAAAACCATATTTGCTTAATATATAAACACCAAGCAAGCCACAACATCCTTACAGTTATCTTGGTGAAAGTTTCAACTTTTCATATTAGTTTTAGATAAAAATATATTGCTCTCAAACAACCAAACACCTGCAACCTTAGAAAATATGTATATACACTACTGGAAAATGAAGGTGCGAATTGGAGAAGTGTCAGAATACAAGAATACAGTAGAGCTGATTATGAAGTGTGGGTTTGGGGAGAGAAGAAACCAAACAATACACAAGAAAGCCCCACTACAGTCTGCTTCAGTGTCCTGCTTAACAAGTGGCTATGTACATCTAACGACACAAATTTTTATCTCTAGGGGAAGCAGGAGAATGGCAAGTCCAGCTCAGAATTAGAATTATCTGTAGGTTTGTCAACTAAGAGCTGGTTCTCAATGACTGGCTAGACAGTAATGTGGTAGAATCAGGTCCATATTAATAACTGGTACAACCTTTGCGTCAACACAGAACTGCCTCTCTTCGGGCACGTCATTGGTGAAGACAGTGCAGTTAGTTTTGAGTTAAGGTATCATCATTCACAACAGACTTCTTTACTTGCAAAGTATTCACCGAGTTAGTGTATGCTAAACAATAATCTTATTGCATATTTATGTACTTTCAGAGAGTAAGTAAACAATAATGTCCTTAACATAAATAGAGAATATAAAATTATTATTTGAAAACCAAGAATATTGACAAAAGCATTTGAATGGTGATGCACTATGAATGAATCCTGACCATAGCTAGGAATAAAATGTTTCAACTTGTAAACAGACCCAACGAATGTGACATAAGCGAGAGGAGTCAGGCGTGATGAGAGAGAATGAACATGACAAGCCATTACTTAAAGGCCAAGAGGGAAAAAACACAATGCTTGAACTTTATATAAATATGAAGTATGGCCTATACAGGAAACCAGGTTCATGATCATGATGATAGACAGAGCTATAATGTTAAATGTATTTCTAAAGTTGGTAAAGGAAACAATGCTAAATAAACTATAACCTTATCAGTCATGCCAGCTAGACACATGCTGATGACTAGTTAACACAAAGAAAATAGCAGAAAATACATTAGATCTAAACACTTTCTCTTCTTGAGCTAATAATATATGTTGCCATGTTCTTGAGACTGAAACCCCTTCCATTCAAAAACAGGAAGTGGGGTACTAATGATGATGGTAATAAATAGCAGCAGTAATAGTAATAATGATAATGATAATAATGTCTTAGCCTAGATCTTTGTCAGAGAAAAATGCTTTGGTTAACCATCTGAGTATCTAATCCTCCATTGAACCCATAAGCATATCATATCTGTCTCATATATCTTGTGTATTCCTGTGTCAATTTACATCACCTCAACTAGCTTTGGCAAGGCAAGGTGCCATGAAATATCTGTTAGTGAGAGATGCATTGCCTTACTGTAAATACCTCAAGTTACCAAGCTTTCCCTGCACTGTAACTCAAAGCAGTCACTGTCCATGTGGCATAAAAATAAAAAAAAGTAATGCAGAAGAATATAAAAGCTTCTGTAAAATAGCAGTAACTTAATGTTGTCATTTGACATTTAGAGAGAAATACCGTATGTTTGTGATTAGACAAGGCAGTGAGTTCATTACGCTGAGCAAATTTGCTTGACAAGATTCAGTGCCCATTGTCCACTTAAAGAAAATATCCACAGTTGAGAAGGCCGGGGACACAGTGTATGGATTGATTTTATGGGGCGGTTTTAACTTTGATCACTTTCCTTCACACTAGAAGAGGACAATCATGAAACAAAATGACAAGAGAATGATTGGAATTCAGGAAAGTTTCCAGCTCACTAGATGATTAAAGATTACATACAGGAAAATTTTGTCAAAAGGCCACAAAATGAATAATGTCAAACAAAGCCATATGAATAAGCAATTATTTTGTACTGAAGCATATGATTTGTGGAAAACTCCCATCCAGTAAAAGGTGTTCAGTCAGTTATAATGTAACTATCATTGACTTGTAGAGGACTTGCCAATTCAGTATCATACATAGTTTCATTTTAGTTATGTAATTCAACATTCTTTAAAAAATCAAAACATAAGTCAATATGTTGTACTTAAAATTCTGTCCATGACAATACCTTTCCTTTCAAGGCATCCAGGGCCTTATTGTAACTATGTATAATGAATCCACAATCTTGGAAAACAAAAGCATGAGACACTAGAGCATGTTCAGATCCAATGTACTGAGACTATACTGTTGAATGTTGGTGAGATTTGTGTTGGCTTACATGAGATAAACTTACAAGTGATACAAGCATCATTAACACATTTATGATTACATGATTTTCCCTAATGCAGCCCATGAGGTCATGTGTCCCCACTGAGTCAGTGTCTACACACACACACACACACACACACACACACACACACACACATACACAGCCCGGTAGCTCAGTGGTTAGAGCGTCTGCCTCACAACCAGAAAGACCGGGGTTCGATTCCCTGACCGGGTGAAGATAAGTTGGGTTTATCTTCTTTCACATGTAGCCCCTGTTCACCTAGCAGTGAGTAGGTATACAACGTAAGGCGAGGAGTTGTGACCTCATTGTTGTGGTGTGTTGTGTGTGAGAGGTCTCAGCCCTACCCAAAGATCAGTCACTGAGCTCTGAGCTCCTTCCGTAGGGTAACGGCTGGCTATCTCAAGAGAGACCCGCAGCAGACCAAGAGGTGAATTACACACACACACACACACACACACACACACACACACACACATACACACACATTCTGTTACTGACTGATCAAAATGTGAAACCATATACTTATTACTATTTACAGTTTACACAGAAAAGACTAATAAATCCCAAAAAATCACTTTTTCATTAAAGTGATATTCCCAAAAGCTTTAACTGTCGTTATAAAATATATAATCCTATGTACATATATATATTCCTTAGATATAAGTAACATTTCTTTATAAATAACTAAAAACAATGGAATTTTAGCTCCTCACTATTCCAAGCCGATTCATTTCTGAAAAGTCAACATATTCTGTACACATCATTGGTTTATGCAGCAAAGGCTTTAGCCTGCAGATCACGGATTCCATAGACTTTAATTCTAATTTCTATAGTTCATTCATTTAAAAAGTGGAATGAGCATAGAGTACAGTATATAGCATGTTACAGACAAATTTTTCAACTAATACAAATTTATTTTGTATTCATTCAATAACTTTATTTTGAGTGAGAAAAGGCAAGTCTTCCCAGGACAGTTCAAAACTGTACATGTATTAAGAAGAGACGTTATTTATACTACAAAGCACCAGAATCATAAGTTCAGAGTGTGCATCTTGGGGACTCTGTCATCTCAAGGGTTCTGTCTCCCTGCCTGTGTCTACCCCAGATATGGTTTGATTTGGGTGAGGCCCACAACCCCTCTTCATAAAATCCTTAACCATGCTCGACTCAGGATGGAAAGTAGAAGCTGGAGATAAATCTCTTGTCTTGACCCTGACCCAACTCAACCAATGACAGGTGCAGGACATAGCTTTTGCAACCCTTGCATCTCAAAGGGAGATTGTTTGTTTGGGAGCAGCTGGAGTGGTGCACCAACCCATAAAACCAGGCCCTGGATAAACTTTTTGGGCCCTGCATGTGGGCACCTGGAGCATCCTAAACCTATCAGATGATCACTGACCACCTCACTTGTCAAATGAGCTCAGAAGACTGAAGGTGGGTATAGAAAGACTCTGAGACAAGAACGCCTGGCAGTGACTAAATCAGCAGAGGGGATATACCTACTCCTCCAGCATGAGCAATGATACCCATCTTAGGAAGGTAGCTATAGGCATCCCCAGCCAAATGAAGCCATTTGTTGTTGAAGTTACTCAGGTTGATGTGCATATAGTGCAAGTGAGATTGAGGCACACATCAGGGTTCATGTCGTTTGTAGCAGTACACAGTCCAACTGAGATGTGTGAAACTAAAGAGAAAGAAGTGTTCCACACCAAACACGACTCCATTTTTTACCAGAAGCCACCTCAGGACACACTCATTGCTTTGGGCTACTTCAGTGCTGCTCCTGGCATTGAGAGGATGAATCATGTTGATCCCCAAGGCTCAGGTACTAGGAACACCCAACGGTTTCTCCTTAATTTTACAAGATCCTGAGGGTTGAGAAATGCACGTAACCACACTCCTGTTTCATCTTAAGTATAAAGAAACTGAAAGATTTGGCACGTGGCTGTGTATTTGGTGACTGGTGACAGTCTCAAATCAGTAAAAAATACTCAGTGCCCTTGAGGACACTGCTGAACTGTGAAAGACCTTCAAATGTGAAACTCTCCAAGCTACAAAGGAGTGAATTGGAGAGCACCCAAGGTCTAGGAGTGGTTTTGCCTCATAGGAGATGTTGCAGATATCAAAAAGAGTCATGCTGCCAGGTTCCTGGGAATCAGGACTAATATAGGACTCCGTCAAGTAGGACTAGAGCTCTCCTGAGGAGAGACATGGAGAGGTATGTCAGGAGCTTCACAGAAGATACAGAGGGTCATTTCAAGGTAAATGACCTCTGACCTGGTTACGGAGAAGTAAGTTTCTTCATAGAATTATGGAGGTATTGCTGGAATGACTGTGTCAAATCAGCAATCCTGTTAACTAGGCTGTTTCTACAAGAGACAATCCAAAGTGAAGGAAGCCAAGGAGGTGCCCACACAGCTAGTGGCTGGAGTAGGTTGATGGATCCTGCTGGGAGACACTAGGTATCAGAAAACTTCCGGCATGGATACTAGCTCAAAGTAACCCCCAGTGATGGCGTCGTTTGGTGGGTGAGACAACTTGGCCCTCAGAATATGCCCCATCGATTGATTGATTGATCAAATAGGAAATACCATCTTAATTGGAATAAAAGTTAATTCTTAAATTCTCAAGTCAATACAGCTATTTCACTGATTGGTGCTTGTCAGACACTATGCTTGGCTACAGAAGGCTTGGGAGCCATCATAACCCTTTTTCACAAAACATTACATTTAGTCGTTAAGTCTACAGCCTCATCAGATCATGTGCATAGAGTTATTTTCATTACCTATCATCAGTCATAAATATTCTACAATAAAGGCAAATTACCCTTAAGATCATTCATAGCATTAATGAAAAAAATGATAATAAAAATATGAAACAAAAATATTAAGTTTAATGAAGTAGCTGTGAACCTATCATCAGGGACTACATTTTTAGGTTGTGGTCCAGTGCTACCCAAGTCTAAATAATGGTTAGTCCTGCTGAAGCCTTCCCATGACTCATTAATGTGGTGTGCTGAGTGACAATGTTTGTAAAAGGTTTGGCTCTCAAGTTCATCCATTCTTTCTTCCTTCATATGGTGAGCTACAAGCAAGGAATAGATAGTTTGTGGACTTTATTGCACTAATGTCTTTGAGCATATCTAAGGCATTTTATGGTTGTCAAAATATTTCAAAGTACTATCACAGTAATACAAAAGCTTGGATTGGTGGCGGTGGCGGTGGTGATGAAACTTAATTGGTGGTGAATTTGCTCCACCCAAGGAATGCCTATATTTATCGATTTCTGTCAGTCATTTCTCTTGATTGAGTAAAGAGATACAAGAGGGTGAGTGTGAAGGAATGAGTCCTGTATAGATGGAGGACAGAGGTTTGAATCATTTAGAGAGAACAGAAGCATACATACAAGGGCTGAACATAAAGACAGGAAAACATGGCAACACCTCTTGACGGAAGGGTGAAACTCAAGAGTCAAACTATGTATACTGAAATAAAGGCTGAAATCTTCAATCAGTTGTTGAGGGACATACACTATGGCTTAGTAGGAGAATGTGACTTGGAATAATGAGGTGAATGCAAGGAGAGAAGTATGGATAAACAAAAGGACAAGATGTTATAGGCTATATTAATCTCATTTTGTTTTACAGTGATTGCTATATATCAGTAACAGCTTGGAGAAACAGTGATCTGAGTTCTGGAAAAAAAATAATGAGATGAAGTAACAACAAGACAATGAAAAAGTTCATTCTGTCCACTATTCTCCCACAATCACTTAATGGCTATTCCAGCAAGCAGCCCACCTCCCCATTGTGTTCCACCATCAAATGTTAAAGGTCATGCAGTATTTTAAACTGACTTAGATATTGTTTATGGATTCCTAAATATTGTCATGCAGCTGATGTAAAGATGTTAAGGCTAAGCCTTATTATGAGTTAAAACAAATATTTCTCTACGATATAAACTTTTCTTTAATTAAGTTATGTGAATTGTAGACCCAAGTATAGCAGTGATGTTCATCAAACTACTACTATTGCTCTTTCAAATACATTGCTGCACAAGAACTATATCTGATAAAACATGTAACAGCCTAAAATATCTGTACAAACAGTAAATGAGCTTCCCTCAGCTAAAAATAAATATTAGAGTAGCTTGGATAAAGCCTTCATGTTAAGTAGTCTATTTGAGGTAGCAAGAATTTCAAGTAAAGGGCTGTGAAAATTTAGGTTTCCTTGGCATGGAATTCTAAATACTACCACTCTATGGTAAGACTAAATAAACTTTTGATGAATAGTTCAAAACAGTGATGAAAATGCCATATAACATCATGTATATATGCATCTAAAATAATTATATAAATGGTAAAACAATTTATGAAGGTGAAGCAACAAATGCGTTAGACTATATTTCTTTTTTTACCATTTATAGAAAAAAATAAGCTCTGCTGATCTACAAAAATATACTGCTTCCAACGTATTTTATAAAATGCATTTACAGACATCTTATTCCAGACCTTTTATTACCTGGAAATAACAGGAATTCAAGGATAAAGGAATGCTTTATGCTAGTGAGACAACAGATAATAAGAAATGGAATCAAGGTCTTTACGAGGGGCTGTCTATAAACCCTTTACTAAATGTGTGGAAGATGCTAACATCACGATAAAAGGAATGCTTTAGGTCAACTTTTGTACAGACTTTATGTAATACTTCAACTGAAAAATTTATCCTATTATGATGCACTTTTAAAATCAGGGATATGAAGCATAAAATAACTTTCCACTTCCCAGATAAATCATAGCTGTGTACACTCTACGTCTCCTGACACACCACTGGACTGAGGGTGAGGGTAGGGGGCAGGACTTGGAATTCTTGCACACTTCTTCATACTTTCATCTTGGAACCTAAGATTTGCCGAGTCCACTCTATCTATGCTTTCATCTTTCCAGTTTGCCTTTATAGCTTCTAAAGAAAGCCTCTGCTTTAAGTCCCAACATGTATCATCTATAATTGCATCCTGAGGGTCAAACTCAGGCAGATCTGACTTTGAGAAGGACGATGCGGAGCTAAGGCTGTCAATGGTCGTGTAGGTTCCTTCACTGATTGTCCGTAGAAGGGGGGGAGGCTGTCTGCAGTCTGGTGTTCCAGCTTCTGGAGTAGATGCTTCAGAAGAGCTGCTATTACTCCGTCCTGGAAAATAGATTCATATTGAGCCATGGTATTTAACCCTTTCATTGCTAAACACTTGCAACGAGCAGTAGGCGTATTTGCTAGTGGTGCTAAACGCTTGCTGTGAGCTCCAGCCGCACTCAAATCTCCCGCGTATGAAAGTGTTCCAACACTGATTCTCACAACACAGGATTGCCAATTGAGTGGGTTCTTCATTAATTTTGGTGGAAAATCATATCAGCCCAGCGTGGCAAATCCATGGACGAGTAACTGGTGGATGTCCTTGTCCTATATAGCGGCATTTATGCATAGCTTCACCTATCACCTGACTGATTCTTTGACCAAATAGTTGTAAATATTGCAGTTGGCAATACTCCCTTGCCAGAATCTGAAGGAGAGATGTCCACAGTTCCCTCAATATGGGTGATCATCCCGCACGCACTGACGTTCACATTCATCACTCCCTGAATGTGCATGTACACTCGCAGGAGAGGCATACATAACCAACTCCTATAGATCTGGGCCTCCTCTTTCCAATGGTGTTTTTGGTTTTTAGTTGTGATGAATAGTTTTTGAGATACAGAGGTACACTCCTGTTTGATGGGTCACCTGCCAAATAACACTGAAGACGCAAAGTGAAATAATTACTAACCATTGAGATTACAAAGTTAAGCTTTGCCTTAACCCGGTAGCAGCGGGGATCATGTTTCTTAACCCTTTCATTGCTAAACGCTCGCAGCGAGCGTTAGGTGTATTTGCTGGTGGTGCTAAACGCTTTTTGCGCGCTCCAGCCACACTTAACCCTTAAAGTACAGGTGGCGATATATTTCTCTGGATGCTGTGCACGGGGAAAATTTAGACATTTAAAAGAGGTGGAAATGGTGTCTTTCTTCTTTGTAATAAATTTATAATCATCTAGTATTATGGTGGTGTAATAAAACTTTTCTCCTAATAATAATAAAAAAGTTACGACAGCCAAAAATACTGCGCATTTTCTCGTGGTCGTGACGCGTCACAGGGGAGCACCCCACTCTCTCTCTAATGCAAGTATAGCATTATTATGAGAGAGAGAGAGAGAGAGATACAAGTTACAACTAGAATACGCGTTCATTACTCGTAGCAGTGTTATGACAGCTTGACAAGGCAGTCCCAGCATTGCTTCCCTGCTGGTAAGATGTTTCTCAGCTCTCCTGCTCCACAAAACATGTAATACTAAACAAATTTTATCGTAGTTGGCTTTCTTTTTATTATTTGTTTCTCAGTCATGGGTGAAGTACAGGAGCTGAGGCAGCTCATCAAGCAACTCAAGCAAGCTAATGAGACAGTCCGAAGGCACTGGGTTGCTGGTCGCTATGTAATCAAAGGCGGCAAATTGAGACTGATATTGGACATGCCACCTCACCGGGTGCCTCGGAACAAGTGCCCACCCGCCAAAAAAACAAAGATGAAGAAAAACACCCATATTCCCCTGCCCAAGTGTACTCTCCCCCCCCCCAAAAAAAAGATGAATAAAGATAAATAAAAAGTAAAGATGCTAAAGCACAAAAAAAGACAAAAAAGTTAGTGATGCGCCCATTCTCTCTCTCTCTCTCTCTCTCTCTCTCTCTCTCTCTCTCTCTCTCTCTCTCTCAAAAGCGATAAGACGCCCTTGTTTATGTCCTCTCTCTCTCTCTCTCTCTCTCTCTCTCTCTCTCTCTCTCTCTCCCCCTGACTGAGTCAAAATTTTCCATTTTATGACATACAATATACGTATATCTGCACTAACACATTATGTACGTACACACACACACACGCAACTGAGAAATAGGCATTCCTTGTCAACCCGGTGAGAGGAGCGCCCTCTTGGTGCAGTAATCCTAGATCGTGAGGATATATGGCCACGCCTCCGTCTTGAAGAACTCGGGGGAGGGAGAGGCTGTGAGGCAGGCGGTGTATCACTATCATTGCTTCGTTGACTAATGTCTCCCAAATCAGATAGCCAGTCACTATCACTAGTTTCACTGTCAATATCACTAACATAGAAGTCATCAGTCACTGTCACCTTGATTCACCCGCGCTCTCCCGCCCGGAGTGGAGGAACTGCTTGACGTGTCACGTGACATGCCAGATGTATTCCAAACAAAAGTGGGAAATGATCTGTGACCCTCGGTAGGTTGAGCGCTGGAGACAAATGAGAGTGTACAGATGCCAGATGCCTCCACCATTCTTCTGAGTCAAGAACTGGCGGTATATTTGAAACGTAGGGAGCGTAGAGCGTGATGATTATATATACGATCCCCGTACGGGTGGGGCGTGTGGCAGCGCACTTATGTAAACGATCGCCGTAATGTAAGGGTTAAATCTCCCGCGTATGAGAGTGTTCCAACACTATTTTTCACAACACAGGATTGCCAATTGAGTGGGTTCTTCACTAAATTTGGTGGAAAATCATATCAGCCCAGCGCAGCAAATCTACAGACGAGTAACTGGTGGATGTTCTTGTCCAATATAGCGGCTTTTTTGCATAACCTATCACCTGACTGATTCTTTGACCAAATAGTTGTAAATATTGCAGTTAGCAATACAACCTTGCCAGAATCTTAAGGAAAGATGTCCGCAGTTCCCTCAATATGGCTGATCATCCCACACGCACTGACGTAAGTGTTCACATTCATCACTCCCTGAATGTGCATGTACACTCGCAGGAGAGGCATACATAACCAACTCCTATAGATCTGGGCCTCCTCTTTCCAACGGTGTTTTTGTTTTTTAGTTGTGATGAATAGTTTTTGAGATACAGAGGTTAAACGAGACCCCCCATTGGGCTGCCTGCCTGCACCTGAGGGGATAGTCGCGTCCCGTCCCACGCGCAAAGAAAGGGTTAATGGTCCCTCTAAGCGAGAAAAATGAGAAAAAATCACCCCTCACACAAACCATTTCATAATATATATCAAAGCATTTGTGATCAGATTATGTATCATTTTTTGGGGGAGTTTATATCATGGCACAAATTTGGCCCGTCGCTGCTACACGGTAAAACCACAAATTTGGCCCGTCGCTGCTACCAGGTTAAACTACTTTTCCAAAACCAAGTTGCTGATTATATTCTTATGTAAGATATGAAGTACAGTATATCGTTGAGCCTTACCATGGAAACTATAAATATCAACCAGCAGATTTGAAGGAATGGGAGCTCCAACTGTAAAATGCATGGCCAGCCCTTCAAGCCATACTTCTAGTACTTCAAATGGAGGTCTGAAAACAGTATTCAGAAAGATTATGTTTGAAATTTGTAATGGTTTGGACATGTGATAAAAATGAAAATGCTGTAACAGGAAAAACTGCAGACATTTTGGTGAAAGTTCCTGTGAGAGGACAGGGTAGCAGAGATATAAATAGATAGCTAGAGAGATAATTATATGGTCAACACCTCACCCAATTTGCTGATTTTTCCCAACATATCCTGTTCATATAACAAGAATGGATTTACATGAACACATATTTCCTGAAAGAAACCTAATAATGAGGAGTAAAACAAGTCAAAAAGCCCATTTAACTTGGCATTAGGAACATGACACCATCAAAGGTTTAACAATATCCAGTAATCAGGAAATCATCCCTTTCACTGGTTACTTTGGCCAATGAGAACAATATTTAGAGGTGAAAAAATCCATACCTTGCATCAGGGTTAATGTTGCAGCACATGAAGGCAATTTTGTAGAAAGGCTCAGGACAATCTATGCAGTACTTAGCCTGGAAGACTGACTCATTAAGGCCAAAGTCCATGGAGCGAGGCATGTAGTCTGGATCTGCCTCGACCCTTCCAATGATCTGAAAATGGTAGTTAGCAACATCAGCTGGACACAGAGGAGAGATAGAGAGCAGCGTAACACATAATTGGAGAGTGGCTCATCCCCGACAGTCAATAAGGGGATTAGGTCTACTTGGTTTCAGTGAACAATCTTGCACAATTCATCTTTGGATTACAAGCAATAGTTTTGAACCACTGAGCTACATGCAAAAACAGGACTCACTCAAAGGACTCACCTCACACAGAATTATACCAAAGCTGAAGATATCCACCTTCTCGTCATATTTGTTGCCTTTCATCATCTCTGGGGCCATCCAGTAGGGGTTCCCCACAACAGTATATCTTTCAAAGGACAGATGTGTTGAATTAAGCAGACCACCACCATTAGTAAAATATAACTTTTATCATTTTCATCATGCCAAAATGTTGACAAAACTAATGCTTGTTCTACACCATAATACTGACCTTTTCTTTCTTGCATGTTTTTTCCCAAATTTCTTTCGCTCAGCTGTCCAGTTGTTCTGTGGCATTATTCTGGCCAAGCCAAAATCTGCCACCACAACTGTTTTATCCTGAGGATGCCAAAAAAATCACCACATCACATATTCATCTCTTGTAAAATGAAAAGCATAACTGATTGTACATGCTTTCATTTAACTTCCTTCGGCCACACCTCACCTGTCGCTAACATCTCTATATTTTTAACAGCAATTTTTTCTCCAATATCATAAAACTGAAAAATGTCAATAGCATTAACTAGAATTTCTATATTCTCAAAGAAACGGCACAGATAACTGACAACAGTATTTGAATTATATTCATGACCTGAATAATCAAACAGTTGTGTTTGACTATGATTCTATGTCCTTACTTCTTTGACTAGGCAGTTGTTGGAGTTAAGATCCCTATGAATAATATCACAGTTATGCAGGTACGCCATGCCTGAGGCTATGTCTTTAGCGAAGCTGATTCGCTGATCCCAGGGCAGAGGTTCTTCTAGGTCATGGATTAATTCTTTCAGAGTACCACCACTAATGTACTCAGTAAGAAGGTGAAGTTTTTGATCTTTATATAACACTCCAATAAATCTTAGCACATTCTTGTGACTCAGACTTCTCAGGACAGCCACCTGTGAAAGATGCAAGAGAAATTAGTGAAATTTGCCTAAAAAATATGTTACTATGATTATTATCATGAAAAACTGCCGCAAACCTTTCTAGGCTCAAATCCAGCATTGTGAGTACCAGATTAATTCCTTGGCCTCTGAACTCCTGACTCTGCACCACACAGAGCAGAAGAAAATTCTATGTGCAGGTTGCACCAATAGTAATATCAAATTTAAGTTGCTCTGATTTTTTAAAGATGTTACTGATAACAGCAACCAGTTTTAGATAATATAATTCATTCTTACCTCCTTCAGGAAATTCTTTTGAGCTTGCTCATCCACTCGATACAGTTCTTTAAGAACCATGACTTCCCCTGTTTGTGAATGAGTCATCCTGTAGACCTGATGAATATAAAGACAGAAACAGAATATCAGTGAAAGCAAAGAAGCAAAGAAATTTTCATCAATTCTCCTCACCACAAAGTAGAGCTTCAAACAGCTTTCATAGTCATGCATTCAGTATATTAATAAATGCTATTCTTAGAAATGACTTTCTTTTTAACACAGTAGGCTTTAACTTTGCTGATATTTACTTTTAATTCCTCTATGTTGTGTGTCTGAGGGTACCCTTAACCTAGCAGTCATCACAGCCTTGTGTGTTTGAAGATACTCAATGCTGCTTTTATTCAACTGTCCTTTCCACCATAAAAAATGTATGTATATAATTACAAGAAAACAGTTGATGCTCACCTGCCCAAAGAAGCCTTTCCCAAGCAGCTCTCCTTGAGTCAGGTCAGATGCACGGAAGATACGATGATTCTTTGGCTCGACACGGAATGACTTAGTTCTACTGAGGTCATAGTAGCCAGACTCACGAGAGCACTCACTGGTGGATAGAATGTGACAAAAAAATCCAATGTAAACCAATATCCATTCAAACTCAGTATCTCATTCTTCTCATCCACCTCTATCATCATCACTATCCTCATTCAAGCCAAGACTAAGTGTTACATGGGAAACTTGGCATCTGATGTGGTATCATTGAAATCAAAACATGCATCATGTAGCAGCAGTTCCTGGAAAGCCATTATTCATGCAAAATAAAATACCTAAGTCACACTTTTGACCATGACTTTCACATCCTCCTCCTCTTCCTTTTCCTCTCTTCTTGATATTATTGAAAGACTCTTCAACATGTGAATGAGGTCAGTACACATCTTTTATTTACTCACTTTCAGTACCTTCTGTAACAAAATTGTTGATATGTCCCACTCACTTGTCTAACAACTTAGGAAGTGAAGACGCCCTCTCCTTACATCCTCGCCCTCGCCTTAGTTGACGGCTTCGTTGCGTGCCAGACACATAGCCTTCGTCTCGACGCTTGAACAGACGTTCTCTCAGGCCTGTTTGTGATGTGAATTATTTGCACAAGCTGAACAAAATATCCATTTCCTACAACAACAGAAGCAAAGGCACTCAGAAGAAGAAAAAAAATACTCATTGAAATGAACATTTGCACACCATTCAAGAACTGTCATCCTAAACAATGACAATGATTGTGGCCAATGGAATCATTGATACTTTATGACATCTAACAGCACATCAGACGATGGCTTGCTAGATTTTAGCTTTTCCCTCTGGAAAGAGTTAAGGAATTACTAAGAAAATTAGTGCATCAAGAGAAAAAGTTGATAAATTAGATTAAAAATCTCATTACACAATCTCGCAATGCAAGTGGATGTTCCTTTTTCTTGTATATTAGTGTGAAGATGATGATAAATAGTAATCTCAATTCCATGACACATTTACCTACCTTCCTTCTGTTGCTGGTCATGCACTGGTGAAACATTTCGGCAGGGTGAAACAAATGGGAAACTTTGCCTCCTTGTTGACACCTCCTCCGGGTCATGTTCTATAGTCAACTGAAAAATTATGTATATTTAGACAGTAATAGAAAATTGTTGAGGTCTGGGTCTGGACATGGCCATGCGATAATCTTTTCTGATCTGAAATTAGTGTTTTGTATCTATAATATCAATGTTCCATCATAGTACTAACCAAAATTAGGGACAGTTTTAGTGACATGGATGAGTTTTAAACTACACAAAGTAAATGCAGTGAGTAAGGGTGAGGGTCATAAAAGGTACTTTTAACTTACCTGTATGGCATCATGTGAGCAAACAATAAGGGTTTCAATGTCTTCAATACAATGGTCTTCAACAGGTCTTCCATTAACTTCAAGAATTCTATCACCAACATGAAGGGACATAAGATCTGCCGCTGAATCTAACCTGTAAGGGGCGGCCAAAAGCAAATATTGAACACACTGGTAATCATATATTAGGATACTAATAGAATGTACATATAAAAGGAATTATCAACGGAGCCTGAAGTTATTGCATTGCACCGGTCTGTTAGGTATGCATCCATGACAAATCTCAATTCCTTTTTATAGACTTGAATGTTTAAGGAAAATAAAATACATCTTGAGGGAGCAGAATTAAAAAAATCAGAATTATAATCTTTGTCATCATTGTTATTATCATCATTTTGGGTCAATATACCACATAGCATTTCCTATAGAGGCAGTGTGTGGGGAGGGGATCAAGGCCATGAGATCCTTTTAACATGGGTTCTGGTATAAAGTTGCCGAGGGGAGGTCCTATTCCTAACCTCAACCTCCTGTGCTGAAGAGGTTCTGAGCCTTTTTGTTGCCTTCTACAGTAATGCAGTAATATGGAAATGTGTAGTGTTCTTACTCTTCTTCATTTCTCAAGTATTAAAGAATGATACTTAGAGTAATGCTAAACAGCTTAGTGTCAGACCAAACACATATCTTGTCCTTCCTATTAAATTTTTGCACTTTAAATTTCTCCAGTCAAGTTCTTTATCAGAATTATCATTTTTTAACTGCAAGTAGTAATGTGAAATAAGCTTTCTGACTGCTAACAGCTACCAACAACCTATACCTTGTTGTTTTAAGCCCTTTAATGTAAGGATAAATACTATCATTAACACATCTAAATAAAATACATTTACAACAGCATTAGCATCTACCCCTTTTCTTGTAGGCATTGGGTAGAAAGACAAAACAATCACAGTTAAACAACACAACAGCAAGAAAAGAAGGTGATGACTTGTCAGAGAATGAAATGCAACCTTGTAAAACAGACCCTCCTGCTGTCCAGACCCTTACAAATGACAATTAATACAACATAAGTGTCACTAAAAATTGCCCCACAGCCCATCAAGGTATGTGGGAAACTGTGGCTTCCAGTCTGAAGAACAGGTTGACTTTCCTGTTGAATTAATTCTGCTTTTCATTACACATTATAAATCACCTCCATTCCAGTCTTTTATGGGTGTTGCTTCCCAAAACTCCATTCTAAATACATGCAGAGAAAAAATAGCTACATATTAGGTGCCACTACAAAAAGCTTCAGCATCATCCATGCAGGCTATACTACACACGGTGCAGGCGTGAACCACAATCATGAGCCATCATCACAAGCAAGTTTGTTTTACAGTAACTTTCATACCGTATTGTAAACCCTACAGGAGCTATGGGCATATGGCTGCAACACAACAATGCTCAGTGGCAGCCCTGTAAAAAAACATTGTTCTAAAAACACTTCATGCATTATTAATTCTAATTTGCAGAGTTCATGTGTAAAAAAAGTTTTATACGAAACCTACAAATAAGTGCGGAGAGGTGCATGCATATTTTTTTTCAAGACCATCTACAAAATCTACAAATACTAGGAAAGGAGGAAGTCCTCCTCACCTCATATACATATACAGTCGTCCCTCAAATAGTACGGGGGTTAGGGACCCAGAACCCCCATACTATTCGAAAATCCATATGAAATTAGAGCACCCCCTAGAAACACTCCTGGGCTGCATTAAAGAGAGAGAATCGGGACTCTCAGAACGTTATGAGTGCTCTCAAACGCGTGACGTGGTAGCACGAGTTCCCAACTAAGTACGTCTGCTGGCTCCCAGCTTTGAGAGATGGAGCGCCTTCGTGCTGTGATGACATCATCAGCAAATATGGCGGCCTAAACAAACACATATAAGTGTTTCCACTGCATTTCACCTCTCTGTGCCACCATAACCACTGCAGCTGCCTTTTCATCTTCTGTTGTAAGGAGTTCGTCAGCCAGGACAGCTACTAATGCATGTTAAACGTTGCCAGGAAGATCAGCGTACGACATTTTGCTGCGAGTGAGACGCCGTTATCATAGCAAAGACGAGGTTTAGTAAAAGGACGGCCTTTATCTCCACTCTTGCAGCACCCTTGGAGCACTGGCAGTTACTGCGGCAAGAATTTCTTTTACACTATGATAGATACGGCGAACACTGCATGCTCTCATTCACGTAGTATGCTCTCCCTACTGCAACGTAACTCATCCCAAAACGTAACTTCTCCTAAATCTAAATTCTTCTGCAAAGTGAACACCTGTCTCGAATGCTTTGGGGTGCTTTCAGCAAGTGTTTTGGTAAAACAGTGTTGCCACTCATGCTATAGCTACTTGGTGCGATGAGCGGGAAACTTAAAAATCCTAAAAAAATTCTTCCATGACAATCCGTATAAAACCAAAACCGTACTTTTGGAAACCGTACTATTTGAGGGACGACTGTAATTTGATCATCTCCAAGCAGAACACCTGTCTCAAGAATACACATATAATATTTCATGGCAACACTACATACAGTGCAGACCAAGAGATGGGAATGTGCATCAGAAATGATCACTAACATACTCACTCCTTTAACCTTTGTTTGAGAGATGGAACACTGAAATATAAATAGTATGATTAATCTCTCCGCAGTAAAGTTTACATCTTGAATCACTCACTCAGAATCACTTCTTATTCATTATTATTAAGCTGCAAGCAGTTTTACAGAACCATTAATGTAAGAGTTTGGAGAATGTTACGCAAGTTATTGCTACAGTAGATCTCACCAATGATGTCTAGTTGCTTCCTAAAAATGCCATTATCAATAAAAATGTTTTGTGCAACACTGAAATACATGTGCATAAAGTTAATTGGTGTTGCCACCCCAGGACTTTTATTAATTTTTCCCATTTGAAACCCTCCCATCACTATATTTTTTGCTGTGACTGGGGTGCAAGTCTGAAAACTATATCATGAATGTAGCAACTAAACCCTATCCAAGATGTGCCCAGATGCTTCCTTCCAGAAAAAAAAGGTTATTCTAAAAACCTGAAATTTATTCTAACGCTTATTGTAAGAAAAAAGTTATTTGGGGAATTTTTATTGGTGAGATCTTACTGTAATTAGTAGACATATGTATACATTAAGCAACAATGAACAGGAAAATTTATCAGAAAAGGGAGGGGAATTGATTTTAGTAGAAAAGGCAGAGGCTTGAATAGGGAGGCATGAGTGGAATTCAAGCAGACAAATAAATTCTAAACAAGGGGTGGATAATCAGAAACAGATAAAATAAGTTGTGCAAGAGGAATATTAAAAAGTAGGAAAAAATAGTACAGTAAATTCTGGTAGGTATTTTAATGATAGATAAAGACATCAGAGGTTCAAAAAGACAGTGAGTGAATGAGATAAAGGATGAAAAATTTTGGGTGGGGTAAGTGAAAGGTAAGAAAGGAATGGCAACTTTGCATATGGGGAAAAGGAGACAGCAGAATGGAGGACAGTGACCATAGTGGAGAAAAGGATTGATAGTAAAACTGTATCAATGCAGACATAAGAAAGTGAAACATAAATTGGTCTAGAAACCAATTAAATAAAGTGATCTACATAAATAGCGACTACAGTAACAGAAGTGTAGGTAAAATACTGTAACTGTGTATGGAAGTAAGAGTGTGGTTGGAATGAAAAGATTAATTGCATGATGCAATAGGTTGCCAAAATTGAAAACTAAAGTTGATTAAGTTACCTGGAAAAAATTAAACTGAATGAGGTCCCAAAGAAGGCATGTATGTGTGAGGTTGATGCAGAGAATGCAGGAGAAAGAATCACCATGAGTGGGAGGGCCGTGATAGAATATTTGAGACGATGAAGGCACATGAGGATAAGAGTGTATTAGTATGTAGGATGCTTAGCAAAGAGTATAAACTGGAGCCAGATATGCTGACTCCTTCAATGTATTTTAAGAAACAGAGACAAGATAATCAATTATTTTGTCAGATTTGTATATAGTGTTTATTTTTTGTCAGAATATATATAATAATTAGTTAGTTTGAGTTATTTAAGCATTTTTTAACCTTATTTAGTAACATCAAAGCATCTATGTCATTACATTTCCCTTCCTTGTAACCTGTTCAATATTCGTACAAGAGTCAGTAAATATATAAAGCATGGGATAGTGCTATGGTATAAGCCTCACTTATTAAAACTCGCTAATTCATTCATTTCCCTGGATAACCAAGTAAAGGGATTACTGCAAATCAATTAATTCTCTATAACTCAGCCAAGTGTCTAGCAATGCTCTTGATCTATCCTTCAAAATAACAAGAAAAGATGCAAGTCCTACTCTGCTATGCGAAGGCCTCGACAGTTGCTGAGTCCTGAGAGTGGGAAGCCCTTTCTTGAATCCACACTAAGTTTTATTCTTCTCTGGTTTTCTGATTTGGCAGGTAATTCTGAAAATGTTGAATAAAACATTGTTGTGACATACTGTTACAGCAAACATTTACATTTTCCTCTTTAGCTGAAGCAAATGGGCTGTGACCTCATGCAGTGTGCCAGTGAGACTGACAACCAGATGAACATGGAACAGCCAATTAATACCCTGCATATTACAGTGTCTAAGATTTTATCAGACAAGTGACTCAGTAAAGGATGGTATCTCACTTAGTTTTGCTACAAATAATGCTTTTAATTATTTACCTATCAACTGGATACTGTGAGGTTTTTTGATGAAATGTGTTGACTTATTCAGTGGCTGCATCTGCCTCTTGTAACACTGTCCGCTGAAATACAGCACAGAAAGGATTAGCATTCATTTTTATAGTAACATCATTCTCTGTTGATCTGTTGATCTACTTTTCATTTTTTTTCTTTTTTAAAAATATTGCTCACTATGTCCTTTGCTAACCCAAAAGAATATACCTAAGAATAAATGGTTAGTGAGAAAACAATACAGCACAATATTCACACACAATACAAATTAAAAATAAAAACAGCACCAAACACAATACATGAAAATTTATTGCACAATGGAAAGTTACCTTTATTCTTAAATGTACAAAAGGAAATAAGTCATAGGTTAAGAAATACCTCATCACCACCATCAACCCACTTGATTAAGAAAACAGAAGTACTAAAAAGAAAACCATTCATTAGAAATGGAAGCATCACACAGTGAAATGCACTACAGAGTATGTTCACACACCCTGTTATCCAGACCATGACAATGACAGTACAATACATGGAAGCGTTATGTCTTATAACCCCCTGCAAACAGTGGCTATCAGGATAAAAAGGAGTGTAACTCAGAATCTTTTATCCTCCCTTACAAACCTTTTGGTTTAAGTCACTTCCATTCCATGTTTGCATAAACAGTAGTACAAGAAGGCAGAAAGACACCTGCTGTAACGGCTGCAAGACACTATTGAAGAGACATGTATAGCTGTGCCCAATGCCTCCTTGAGTGTGTGGGCAAAGCTGAGGTCAGACTTTTAGTTTGGTCATTCCCACTAACTCTTCATACACCTGACAACCTCACCCCTCCATCCCTTCCTCTGTCACGCTCCATCTTTCTGCTGCACCTGATAGGAGGTCATCTCATGGGAGAGTGAGGTCAACAACCTCCTCAGGTAGCCCTGAGAAGTTTTTACATGGTTTTATTTCTCATATCTTTCTTGGTCATACTAGATTACTATCTCACATAATTCTGTCATGCTACGGACACTCATTACTGTCCCTAAAGCCTACATTCTAAGCTTTCAATTTCTACTATTATTTTTCTTCCTCCTTTTGCATTATGGGTGATATCGGAGTTCCTATGGTAACTCAAGGAACTTGGTCTGCCCCTATATGTTGTGTCAGATCAATAACAATAATAATAATAATAATAATAATAATAATAATAATAATAATAATAATAATAATAATACAGTAAAAGTCCATTAATCCAGTTCACAGGGGACCAGCTTCATGCTGGATCAATGGTAGTAATGCTGGTAAATATGATGTATGGACAATACAATGGTACTACACATGTTTTTCGTATATCTGGCCTCACTCCATATCAATTGCTGCATATACCCCTTCTATCCCTACTACATCAGTATTTAACAGATTTCCAAAGTTCATTCAAGATTATGTCCCCCAGCACCACTGTTTGTCTATGGACTCCCAAAACCCCAGCATACAGAAGTCTGCTCTACTTACCAAAATAATTTAGATCTCTCCACCAGAGCATATGACTCCCCATCCCCAATGTACAATGAGCAAGATGAGCAAATGAAGCATTCTGGATGAAACTTGTGATCCCCGGCCACCATGACGGGGCCGGTGATGATCTGTAGCAGACAAAAGTAGGAACAGTTAATTAAAGGAATACCAAATTGCATGTGTGTTGCAGTTTGTTCATTTGTTTGATTCTGTTCAGGCTAAATTCTTCCCAGTGCTAAAGACCTTTGAGTGTGCATAAAATGACTAACCTGTCCACAGTCTTGGCAAGCTTCTCCATACTTCTTCCAATAGTCATTTTTACAGAAGAGAAGTCCATCTTTCTCAAAATACCAGCTGCTCAGGGTTATATCACATGCACTACACCTGGAAAGACAAGCATTAGGTTTATAGAATTAAATACAGATGGCTTCCTAAGCTTGGGAGCAAAGCTAGAATCTCTCTCTCTCTCTCTCTCTCTCTCTCTCTCTCTCTCTCTCTCTCTCTCTCTCTCTCTCTCTCTCTCTCTCTCTCTCTCTCTCTCTCTCTCTCTCTCTCTCTCTCTCTCTCTCTCTCTCTCTCTCTCTCTCTCTCTCTCTATCTCTCTCTCTCTCTCTCTCTCTCTCTCTCTCTCTCTCTCTCTCTCTCTCTCTCTCTCTCTCTCTCTCTCTCTCTCTCTCTCTCTCTCTCTCTCTCTCTCTCTCTCTCTCTCAGTTGTTTGAATATTTCCACAAAGGTGCAAATATGTTATGATAAAGGTGATGATGATGATTACAATTATTATGTACCTTGAGATCAAATGTGTCAATGTAATTAATGAAGGTTTATAATTATTGTCAGTGTGCTTAACTCTTTGACTACGTGTAACCTACCACCAACTCTTTGACTACGTGTAACCTACCACCAACTCATTAACGTTACCGTGATTTCTTTTACTTCATAAACATCATTGTACACTATTTTATTTCTTGCATGCAGCCCAAGTGCAGTACCTGAAACAGTCTGTGTGCCAGTCTTGCCCCAGGGCTGAGAAGAATTCATCGTCATCAATAAGGTTCATACATCCTGCACACTTTGTCGTCTCTTCACTGCTGTCATCTGCAACAAGATTGAGCTCATACATTAAACAGGTCCTGATTGGCTGGTTAGTTCAAACAACATTTTGAAATCATAGATCTCATCCAGGCATGTTTTTCCAGAGGGAAAATCTGGAACAAATCAGTAACTAGTGCAATGTGACCACATTAGGTAGTTTTGAGAGAAGCTGCATACCTCGACAGTCCATCAGTAAGACCCAATGCCTTCAGTCCCTCCTCAAATAATAGCACTTAAGATAGTAACATACCATCAGTAAAAATGGCAACCTATCACTGCTAAGGACAGTAACATATCATTTCCTAAAATAGTAACATATCACCGCTAAGAATGGAAACCTATCACCGTGAATGGACCCTTGTCCACTCCAGCCAGGGTAACCAGCGTGGTTCCACAGGGCTCTGTACTAAGACTCTTACTCTTCCTAATTTACATCAATGACCTTCCCATCAACATTACTTTTCAGTGCAAACTCTCTGCAGATGATGCAAATATATATGGTAAAAGCAACACAACTGCAGAAAAGAATGCTTTACAAGAAGACATCAACGAACGTATGGAATGGTCCAAAACATGGCTGTGAAGGTTTAACATCCCCAAATGTAAAGTGATGCATATTGGCCACCAAAACGACAAACACCCTTACAAGATGGAAGACGTTTACATCAAACAAGTGACAGAAGAAAAGGATCTGGGTGTTCTGCTCACAGACAATCTAAAATTTACACACCAAACTGAAGAAATAACATCAAAAGCAGACAGCATGCTAGGCCTACTCAAATGTACTTTCAAGCACTGGACTGAGGAAGGTTTCGCTAGTGTGTACAGGACATACATATGTCCCCACCTAGAATACACTGTACAAGTGTAGAGCCCAGGCCCCCAAAGGAGTATCAACATCAATAGACTAGAAAAAGTTCAAAGAAGATCCATGAAGATTGTCCCATCACTTTAGAACCTCCCCTGTGAAGAGCAGCTAAGAAGACTAGACATTCCTAAGCTTGAGGATAGGAGAGAGAGAGAAAGGGGCCTAGACAGTGACATTCCCAAGCTTGAGGATAGGAGAGAGTGAGAGGGGCCTACGGTAGGCAGTGACATTCCCAAGCTTGAGGATAGGAGAGAGAGAGAGAGGGGCCTACGGTAGACAGTGACATTCCCAAGCTTGAAGATAGGAGAGAGAGAGAGGCCTACGGTAGACAGTGACATTCCCAAGCTTGAAGATAGGAGAGAGAGAGAGGGGCCTATGGTAGACAGTGACATTCCCAAGCTCAAGGATAGGAGAGAGAGGACTAGACAGTGACATTCCCAAGCTCAAGGATAGGAGAGAGAGGACTAGACAGTGACATTCCCAAGCTCAAGGATAGGAGAGAGAGGACTAGACAGTGACATTTCCAAGCTCAAGGATAGGAGAGAGAGGACTAGACAGTGACATTCCCAAGCTCAAGGATAGGAGAGAGAGGACTAGACAGTGACATTCCCAAGCTTGAGGATAGGAGAGAGAGAGGGGACTAGACAGTGACATTCCCAAGCTTGAGGATAGGAGAGAGAGAGAGGGGACTAGACAGTGACATTCCCAAGCGTGAGGATAGGAGAGAGAGAGAGAGAGAGAGAGAGAGAGAGAGAGAGAGAGAGAGAGAGAGAGAGAGAGAGAGAGAGAGAGAGAGAGAGAGAGAGAGAGAGAGAGAGAGAGAGAGAGAGAGAGAGAGAGAGAGAGAGAGAGAGAGAGAGAGAGAGATACATAGCAGACCACAGACCCCATGGTCCAGACTTGGTGGTCTGTCCTTAAACCTAAGTGATTTTACATTAATCAGAAGACTCCAAAACGTTGCATTTCTACTCTAGTTGATATTAAGTTGAAGGAAGTGACGGTCGAGCTTATTTTTGAAGGAGTCAATCGTGTTACACTGGACCAATGATGATGGGAGCTTATTCCATTCTACTCTAGCGTTGGTGAAGAAAAATTTGGTGCAGTCTGAATTTACTTGTCTACATCTGAGTTTTCGCCATTGTTCCTCGTCATAAGTGTCATCGATCATAAACAATGTTGATCTGTCTACATTCGTGAAACCATTAAGTATTTTAAAACATTCGATCAGTTTTCCTCGGAGGCGACGTTTCTCAAGAGAGAACATGTTAAGGGTAGAAAGCCTTTCTTCGTAGGATTTGTTACAAGGAAGGGATAATTTTCGTTGCTGACGCTGAACACCTTCTAATTTAGCAATATCCTTTGCATGGTGGGGAGACCAAAACTGTACCGCATATTCCAAGTGGGGTCTGACTAAACTGTTGTAGAGCGGGAGTATTACAGAGAGAGAGAGAGAGAGAGAGAGAGAGAGAGAGAGAGAGAGAGAGAGAGAGAGAGAGAGAGGGGACTAGACAGTGACATTCCCAAGCTTGAGGATAGGAGAGAGAGAGAGAGGGGACTAGACAGTGACATTCCCAAGCTTGAGGATAGGAGAGAGGGGACTAGACAGTGACATTCCCAAGCTTGAGGATAGGAGAGAGGGGACTAGACAGTGACATTCCCAAGCGTGAGGATAGGAGAGAGAGAGAGAGAGAGAGAGAGAGAGAGAGAGAGAGAGAAGGGACTAGACCATGGAGGTAGAATGGGTGGAGACGACACGGCCCGCTAATCCCATTCATTGAGGTGAAGCCGACGAACTGTCAAATTTGTAGCCAGATGGCGGATACCAGGCCCGGGTGAGAACTCACAGCCATGGCTCACGGCCACCAGCAGGGTCCCTGACGGCCAGTACCTCCAGACCCCGTCTCATCCATTATGATGATGGTGTTTTTGGTTACCGTTCATTTATTGATGCGGTATACATTTTATATACCTTTTATTTTACAAAGATATTTTTTGTAAAACTTAAAGGATAGACATAATAACTTTGAAATTTTAAAAGCTTATTACAGCACCAATTCCATAAAAAAAAATATATATACACAAAAATTACATAGATACATAAAAAAAATTGAGGTGGGGCGAGCCTGGCCGAGCCCATTAAGGGGGAGCCTGACCTGAAAACACCTGACACCTGGCAGGTGTCCCATGGCCTGGGTGTTCCCAACCTTGCGCCCAACATGTGGCCGTAAATATGACGTTTCGGCGGCTTCACTTTTTAGGCCTGATGTCGACTCCACCCATTCTACCTCCATGGACTAGACAGTGACATTCCCAAGCTTGAGGATAGGAGAGAGAGAAGGGACTAGACAGTGACATTCCCAAGCTTGAGGATAGGAGAGAGAGAGAGGGGACTAGACAGTGATATTCCCAAGCATGAGGAGAGGAGAGAGAGGGGATGAGACAGTGACATTCCCAAGCTTGAGGATAGGAGAGAGAGAGAGGGGACTAGACAGTGATATTCCCAAGCATGAGGATAGGAGAGAGAGAGAGGGGACTAGACAGAAGATTCCAAAATAATAAGTAACGTTGAAGTAGATAAACACACACTCTTCCAACCCATAAACACAACATGAAGTGGCCATTCCAAACAAATACACAAACAGACACACAAACACAACATACATCCACACACAGAGTCGTAAATACATGGAAATAACTCACTCCCAGAAGACATAAGACAGCCTTCAAGAACAGATAGGACAAACACCAAAACAGAATGAGTAGGTATGAAGGGGGGCAGCAGGATATAGGCAGATCATATGTAACTCCCTTTGTCTTTATTGGTAAGTCTTATGGTTAATGGTAAGTCCGTGTCATGATCTCCGGGAGCGTCCCAGTAGTGAGTCAGGAAGTCGAGTGGGGGCGGGGAAGGTGAATTAGCATAACCCTCTCTGGTAACAGCCATTCCTACACCTTCTCCTCTTTCGTGTGTATATTTCAGTGTGTCAGGGCAAGCATTTCACTATATTTACAGGGCGTGACGCTGGAAAATCTATACTTATTCTTTACCCAAGGAGGCAGGTTCCTCTTCCATGTTTTTACCATGGAGGCGACACACCTTCACCTTCCTCTTCCTCTTCTTCTTCTTACTCCTCTTCTTTTGAGCTGTATCTTTATTTTTTTATATTGCTTCGTAGGTCCTTCTCTATTTGTCTATCTATATACACTTGTCCTTTTTTATTTATTTTCTACTTCTTGTTCTGGGTATGTCTATTTTATTAGTACCCTCATCGTTTCCCTCTTCCTCTTCTTCTTTTGACCTGTATTTTTTTCTATTGCTTCGTAGGTCCTTTTCTATTTGTCTATCTATATACACTTGTCCTTTACATTTATTTTTTTCTTCTTGTTCTGGGTCTGTCTATACCTTCTTCGTTTCCCTCTTCCTCTTCTTTTTACTCCTTTTGACCTGTATATTTATTCTATTGCTTCGTATAGGTCCTTCTCTATCTGCCTATCTATATACACACATGTCCTTTACAGTTTTCTGGTTCTGTCTATTCTGTTACCTCCTTCGTTTCAACACTTTCACTTAATTCAATACTAATTTTTTTGCCTTCTTGATGATTTTTTACGTCAATGTATTTCTAGTTTTAGTTTTCACATCATTCCTTGCCTTAGTTACATTTCCTTTATGCCCTAATGTTGTCTAGTAGGGGAAAGCAGTGAAATTAATACCCTACACCAAATTTTTCCTGGCATGCTGTTGGGAAAGAAGAATTAACTGTGCAGTGAAAGTGGAGTGAAAAGAAAAGTAGAATGTTGAAAGAAAAAAGCAGAAAACAACACATCAGCTTAGGGTGAAGTGTATAAGTGTGCACTGTGAAGTAATTATATAAGTGCATGGTGTGAAGTCATAAGTACTGAGAAGAATTAATTGTGCAGTGAAAGTGGAGTGAAAAGAAAAGTAGAATGTATAAGTGTGCACTGTGAAGTAATTAAGTGCATGGTGTGAAGTCATATAAGTACTGAGAAGAATTAACTGTGCAGTGAAAGTGAAGTGAAAAGAAAAGTAGAATGTTGAAAGAAAAAAGCAGAAAAAAACATCAGCTTAGGGTGAAGTGTATAAGTGTGCACTGTGAAGTAATTAAGTGCATGGTGTGAAGTCATAAGTACTGAGAAGAATCGAGGACCTAAGAAGCGATACGAAGCGTTACATGTCAAAAGAAGAAGAAGAAGAAGAAGTCTAGTAGGGCAGAGGCGAGGAGTGTGGGAAGCCTGCCAGCCTCAAATGTAAACAATGAACGCGGCCAAGCTGAAGGTGAATTATCTATTTATTTATATATTGATTCATGGATTGTTAATTTGGAAGTCACACATCATTGTATTTCACAGCCTCCAGTTTCTCACATTCTAAATACAGCATCGGACTCTATACAAGGATTTGGGTTGAGATTGGATGGATTATTAACGCGCTGATCAACTGCTGCTCGTTTGCTACACATAAGAACATAAGAACATGGGGAGACTGCAAGAGGCGTAATGGCCTACACAAGGCAGCTCCAGATTCCCCCACACTACCACCTGTCATCCTCTTCTTCTTCTTCTTCTTTTGACCTGTAACGCTTTGTATCGCTTCTTAGGTCCTCCTCCTCTCGTTCCTCCCTTCTTATTCACACAACTTTCTTTTCAGCGTTATGTAATTTTCTAATCTGAAATAAAGCCACTTATATTCACTTATACGGACATTTGTGCCCTTTTTTCCCAGCACTGCGCGAGGAACACTTTTGCCAACTTTACCATTCTTCTTTCCGTTTCCTTTTTGTCTCCATACAGCCCCAACACCGTGCAGATCGCCCCGTTTTCCTCCTCTAGTCTCCTAGCCCACTCCTCTCCGCCTATTACCATCACTACTCCTGCCACCAACTCCCCTCTCTGCCGCTCATAGTTGCTGCATTCCACTATTAGGTGTTCTACTGTTTCCATCTGCCCCGTCCTACAGCTACAGTCCTGGTTTCCCCCGTCCCTGTTCCTGCCGTTTACCTCCAGGGTTCCTGTTCTTGCTTTAAACAATAGTTTGCTCCCCCAGTCTCCTACATGCCAGTGTACTCCCTCTGGTTTCTGTTTCCTGCTGTACCATTTTAGCGTTGACTTGCCACTCATTCCTTCCTGCCATTTGACTTGTCCGTTCCTTTCTACTGCCTTCTTCACATCCCTGATCTCCATTTCATTCCACTCTTCCCTCAGGTGTTCTCTCCTTTTCCACCTCTCTAACTCTTTCCCCCAGGTGGACTTGTTTCCACTTTCTTGCAGTATTTTCTTTGCCCATCTCTCCTCACTACTCTTTTCAATTTTCTTAAGGAAGCCTAACTTGCCCTTTACAATTCTTTCCTTGAATGTACTCCATCCCATATCTCCTCTGACGGCCTCTACCGCTGTGCTCCTAGGGGCTCCTAATCCCCACCGGCCTACTGTGTTCTGAACCTTTTCTAGCTGTGCGATGTCCCCTTCTCTGTAGTGCGTTATCTCTGATCCATAGAGGCAATATGGTACACCTACTCCTTTCCACAGACTTCGCCCTACATCATATTTGTTTACTACTCTATTGCCTCCATTTATTATCATCCCTGACATCCTCCTTGCCTTCCCTTCATTCACTTTCCTCTGTTTCTCCCCTCCTATGCCTTCCTTGCTAACCTCCATTCCTAAGTACATATATTTATCGACTACCTCCAGCACGTTGTTTCCTAGTACCCATTGGTTACTGCCTCCACTACCAAACTCCATAACCTTACATTTTCTTTCACTAAATTTCAGGTCCCACTCCTCCCATATGCCTGAGCTATGTGCAGGATCTCCTCCATCTCCTCTTTCCTCTCCGTCATCAACACTACATCATCAGCGTAGCCAGGCACCCTAACTTCTCTCCTCCTATCTCTACCCCTTTCCCGGCTTTCCTAATTCTCACTATCAGCTCCTCGAGGTACATGTTGAAAAGCGTCAGGACATCACACAGCCTTGTCTGACTCCTACATTATTTTCTAACCACCCAGTAGTGACGTCTCCTAACGTGAACTGCACCTCATTTCCCTCATATAGGCTCTGTATTATATTTACTATCTTGTCATCTACACCTACATGTCCTAGCAGTCTAATGAGCTTTTCTCTGTTCACTGTGTCGTACGCCTTTTCAAGATCTATGAATACTAGGTATAACTCCTTCTTCTTCAACTTGTTCCTTTCAATAATCTCTTTTAAGGTAAATATATTTTCCAGCCCTCCTCTGCCTTTCCTAAATCCACTCTGTTCCTCTCCAAGCACCTTTTGCATCTCTATCCAGTTCTTAAGCTTTTCGTTTATTACTATTCCAAACACCTTTGCCATGGTGTTCATGATAGCTATTGGCCTATAATTTCCTATCTCTGCTTTATCCTTTCCCCCTCCTTTGTGTATCAGAGTTACCCTGCTCTTTTTCCAGTCCTGTGGTACCTCCCCTTCCTCCAGAACCTCCTTGCAGATATTAAAAATAACCTTCTTGACTGCATCTCCTCCATACTTGAGGAATTCTCCTATAATGTCATCTGTTCCTGCCGCCTTCCCATTCTTCAACATTTTCAGTGCTCGCTCTACCTCCCCTATTTCTATTCCTACCTCCTCCATTTCCTTTCTGTCACTGTAGATTACCATGTTCTCTATTCCTCTATCCCCTGTATCTATCTTGATTACCTTACTCCAGTACTTTTCTATTACTAACCTTATTTCTTCCTCTGTTCCAGTCTCCCTGCCCTCTGTTTTCAGTATCACCCTCTGATCTACCTCTTTCCCTCCTAGGTTCCTCTTCAGTCTTTTCCACCCTTCTTTTTCTCTCTCTCCTCGGGGTAGATTGTTTAGTTTCTCTGCCTGCAGTCTCTCCCAATCAGCAATCTTCTTATTAATTAAGATCTGTGTCGCCTTCTGCACCTTCCTATAACTGCTATCCCCGCCTCCCATTCCTGTCTGTGCTGCTCCCCTTCTTTCTCTGTCAATTTCCGCAACTTTCTTTGCCTTCTGTTTTCTCTTTTTCTATCTCCTATTGCTTTTTCTACTTCTTCATCCCACCAGCCTTTCAGTCTCCTTTTTCCTACCTTGTACTTCTTTATACCTATTGATATCTTTGCCTCCTCTGCTATTACCTCTTTTACCTGTTTTTCCCACTGATCACTTGTCCTGTTGCCTTTCTCTATTTCCCTACATAGCTTTCCATCTAGGTTATCCTTATATTTCTCCCAGTCGGGATTCAGCGTGTCCCATTTTGTCTTCCACTCTGTCTTCATCTCCTGTTCCTGTTCCTTCCTCCCTCCCTTTCCACATGTCACACCTATCATTATATGGTCTGATATATCTACCTCCTCTTCCTTCCATATCCTACATTTGCTTTTCTCCACTGCCTCACTTGCCATGATATAATCTATAGCTGATGCTGCCCCTCTGTCCCTCCAAGTTATTGGGTCCTCAAGCTCCCAGTTCTTAATTTTCAAATTAGCTGACTCCGCAAATTCTAGCAACATGTGCCCATTTCTGTTGACTGGTGCATTATTTAGGCCTATGTGTCCATTGAGGTCTCCCATTACAATCCACTTTTCTTTTCCTACCCTGCCGCTAATTTCCATTAATGCACCATACAGCTTCCTATTTTCCTCCCGGTTTTCTGCCCCTTCTACTCCCATATATACCACTGTCACCCACCATTCTTCCTTCAGGTCTGTCACCTTAACTGTGATCAGATCTCCCTTGTTGTATCCTAACTTTTTCTCAGTTTCTTCCAATAAGTCTACCTCCGTTACCTTTCTTCCCGCCCTCTCCTTCACTATCACACCCACTCCTCCCTTTTTCTCTCCTACTTTCCTTCCTCTCCCTATACACAGCCAGTCACCTTCCTGCCACTGTACCCTGTCATGCCACCCCGTTTCTCCTACTCCGATCACCTCAATGTTTTCACTCTCCTTCAACAAAATTCTCCACTTCCCTTCATTCCAGCCTCTCGTGTTCAGGAAGGCGAAACACATCTGCCTTCTCATGGCCTCATGCTATTTTCTTTCCTGTTCAACTCCTCTGTACTGCGCCCACTCCACTATGTTCCAGCCTGCCCACACTTTTCCAATGGTGGACAGATGCACTCCATCTCCTGCCCACACTCTTTTCCAGGCCATATTTTCACTGAGCTGAAGACCGTCACACTGCCACTCTTCAGTCTTTTTCACGCACTGTGTGTTCACCCACTTCCTTTTCCACTCATACGCTGTGCCCTCCTTGTTTCGCCTCCTCGGCACACTCATCACTAGCACTTTTCCTGGAACCCGTGATTTCACTCGCTGAACTATTTCCTTCAGCGTTTGCACCGTTCTTTCTTCACCCACAGTTTCTAGACCATTTCCTCCTCCTTCTACCACGACTAGGTCATCTGGTAGAATTTCCGGTAGGTGCTCCTCCACTATGCCCTTGATTTTTTCTATTCTGGCACCACTTTCGGTCCTGTCCATTATCCTGTAGAAGCCATCTGTTAGGAAGTGGATCTCCTTTCCCACCCCCTTCAGGATGCTGTCCCTGAACAGCCACAGCCGTTGCTGCAGCTTTCCTGGCCTTCTTCTCATTCGCCGCCCATCCTGCACCTTCTGCCAGGTTTGGCTCCCCACCCCGACCCATGGGGTGAAGTGCTGGCCAGACTCGTTCTTTTGGTTGACTTCTGCTGCTCCTTTTCTCCTCACCCCTGCCGTCTGGGTTGCTGCTGTTGTTTCTCTCCCTTCTTTAACCCCTGACGTCTTTCCTGTTGCTCCCTTCTCCCCTCCTGTCTGGACCCCTGTTGTCTCTCCTGCGGCTTCCCTGTTCCTCGCTGGTGGGCCTGTTGATGAAACTTCCTCCTCCACACTTACCTCTGGTGTAGTTACTACCTCCTGTTTCTCTGCTGCTGCTCCTTTGCCTTCTTCTGGACTTTCTGGAGTTGCTGCACCCTGCCTTACCTTCCCCGCTGCTTCTGCCTCCTTCTCACTCTCCGTCCCTGTAGCTATCCAGTCTACATTTATACATGGCTATTTTCAGTTGTCTTGATTTTTTAATCTTTCCTGTCGATTTCCGGGAGTTTTGAAGGTTGTTATGGTTAGTTGAATACATGTACGACAACAGAAGAGCAGTTGGTTATGCATGGAAATGAGGTATTGGCAAACATTAAAATAATACCTTACAAACTTGCTGGGATGATATTCACGAAGGGGTAGCCTCCTCTGGCGGCGGCCACGGCGGCGGTCCAGCCGGTGTTGCGAGAAATACCTCCTCGCAGAAATAAGTCGCATATTCACTACGCGCCTCCAATATTGCCCCCACGAGAATAATAACCTTTCCAAGGTCTCACATACTGTTGTACTTCTTTAGTTTTACCGGCGCATCATACATGTGGGGGGGGTCAAGGGGGGCGAAGCCCCCTCGTTAGAGGTTAGGTTATGTAAAGTTTGGTTGGAGTAGTTTAAATATGCTCCCCCACCCAACCCCCCCCGATTTCCCACGGGTCCCCCAAGTTAAACCTCTCTGCAAGCAATTTTGGGTAAATGTCCAGAGAGTTGCCCATCTCACTGCGGTACTTCTCACCCTAACCATGGGTTAGATCTCATAATTCTATGCATTTTGAACCTCATATATGTGCCTTGCAAATTGATAGAATCACTGCTAGCGATTTTTGAAAAGTTAGTGTTTTGGTAATTATTGAAAATCACTCTGCGCCTCCAAAATACGATATTACGCCTCCATATTGTACTTAAGGGACGAAATACATGTCCCTTAACCATAATATGAAGGCGGAAAAACTTAAAAGTAATGGAAAAGTGGTAAAGGTAGTGAAAAGGCATATTATACACACGCGATGTGTTTACATGGCGACGCCATTGCAATGTGAGCAGCGTTGCCAACGATCCGGTTAGCGGTGGTACGCTAGGGTAGCGATGGTACGCTTAGTTAGCGATTAGCCCACGCATGTGAGACAGGTCCACCACGCGTGGTTATTTTTTTTTTAGAACACGCACCTTTACTCAAAGGCATTTGTGAAGGTTTGGGCCGGGTATAGTATTAGGTAAAGGTGCGTTTAAAAAAAAAAAAATAACCACGCGTGGTGGACCTGTCTCATATCCCAGTCCCCCCCGTGACGCCCTGAGGCGACCGCAAAAAACTCACTAACTTTTCAAAAATCGCTAGCAGCGATTCTATCAATTTGCGAGGCATATATATGGGGTTCAAAATGCATAGAATTATGAGATCTAACCCATGGTTGGGGTGAGAAGTACCGCAGTGAGATGGGCAACTCTCTGGACATTTACCCAATTTTGCAGCGGCGGTGGCGGGTGCTCAAAAGGCATTGAAAAGTCAATCATTTAGTGATTTCTGCAGAAAAATACTATCTCCACAATAAACAGCATCATATTTTGTCCAGAAGTAAGCAGTCACCATCTCGAAATTAGTAGGCTACCCTTTCGTGAATAATCCCTACTTGCTTTTTTGGACTATGGAAATGGCCCTTAGATTATATGATAGAAGGAAAAAATAATAGTGACTATGATAGACAGTATACAATGGTCAGAAAAACTGAAAAAAATGGATAGATGGAAATAAAAATAGTATTCAGTGGATAGAAATGGGTAGATAGAATACACAGTGGATGGAACAATAGTGATCATAGTAGTGATGGAGCCCTTAACCCGTTGACTGCAGATTTCCTACAAGAAGACGTCATCAAGCTACAGGAATGAAACAAAAAGTGGCTGCTACAGTTCAGTGAAGAAAAATGTAAAGTCCTGCACCTTGGGAGGGGATATCCAGCATACCACTACCACATGGGAAACACTCCATTATCCACCACAGAGGCAGAGAAAAACCTGGAAGTATATGTTACCAGGCTACCAGTGAAGGCCAAATCCGTGCCAATCGCAGCGGAGAGGTTAACAAGGAAGACAACGGTACAGGATCTTGTTTACTCATTTACGTTGTTTTTCTTCCTTTCAGGGTCATTACAAAGAAAGGATACGTGTAACAAAGCTCAAGAGGCTAAAAAAAGAAGAGGATGTGCTGAAGAAAATCTTGAGGAAGTACAAAGATAATCTGCATGCTCTACAGGTCAGCAACTAACATGTGTTTTCTTTCATTTTTAACCTTGCTTTAAATTTTTCAGGCAAAGTTTGCTGCATGATATCAATGTACAATTCTTAGTGAAAGCTCATTGATTTCAACAGTGAAGCTTCTAATACCATTGCTTATAAAACACAAAAGTAGATATATATTTCCTATTTTTCATCAAAAGAATGCATAATTAACTTTCAAGAAAATCTTGGTGAAAATATTAATTGAAGTGTACAATATTAAAATTTTCTATGCCTAATACACAATAGCTGAGTAAGAATTGATTGTACACTACAGTACTAGTTATCAAGAATAGTCCAGGACAAGTGTTGATAAGGAAGTAATGGGACACAATAGTAATACCATTTTGTCATATATATTTTTACCCCTTTTGATCCTCCAGATAGAGGAGCTGACCATCAAACACCATCTGAGCAAAATGAGAACCCGTGACACTGATGCTCTTCCCGACACTGATGATGTGCAAGTCCTTAGAACTATGGTGAGTGTCAGGTTGCTGGAATTTGAACATTGTGATGGTTGATAATTATAGCAGTTTTATTAATATTTTTAGTGATGTGTTGCATATTAGAGGTCCTGACCCGGCTCTTAGAAAAGGACTCAGCCTTGATTCTGTTTGATGAGGAAAGCATAAGGGAGTGTGAGGAGGTTAATCCCTTATCCTTATTTTCACTTTTTATTATTTTATTTTTACAGCAAGGGAAGCAGCTCAAGGGTAACAAAACAAAGAAGAAAAAATCTCTCAAAGATACTCGCTCCTACCTTCAAACATTCATATTTTTTCACATCAGAAACTTTTGATAAATATCTCGCACAATTAATATTTTTGGACTAAGGGAAAATCAAGTCAAATTTGAGTTGCTTGAATATCTATCTGAAATAATTGCCACCTGTCACACTTCACTTATATTCGGAATTATCCACTTCTCTGACCTGAACATAAGTAAGAAAGAGACTACCAATTTATATAGAATGATCTCCATTCATGTGTCTACTAATGCTTTTTTTTTTTTTTTTTTTTTTTTTCCACAGGACCACAGCCATCTAGCTGAAAAGGAGGCTCTCAACTTGACACCAATTAATACTGAAAAAACTCCATTAATCCAAAGTAAGGAAGATTGTTCATGAGATCCATATTAATTTGTGTTTTTTTTCTCTCTCTCTCTCTCTCTCTCTCTCTCTCTCTCTCTCTCATTCTTATAAGGAGATATACTTGATATAAAGGCAAAAGAGTAAAAGAAATGGTTCCAATGCTGCTGCTACTGAGCACCACAAAATTAAGAGTAAAGGGAACAGCATTAAGATTGTAATTTGGGTTGGCTCATGTAATAGAAAATTGTAATAGCTATAAGCCCACAAAATTACACTGTAACTGGAATGATATGAATAGGATTGCTTGCAGTGAAAAATCAAATACTGTTTCTTTTCAGGAATGTTGAATGACTACGTGACCTATGATGAAGAAGAGGAGGATGATATATGAGTCAAGTATGTTTTCAATGAGCTTACCTCTGCCTCCTCAGGAGACCAAGGGATTCATTCGAGGTTAGGAACTTGGTCCGCATCTTTTTTTTTTCAGGCTCATTTCATATGAAATATATATTTGGAAAATTTTCTGGATTTCAAAAAAGTTTAAAATAATGTATAGGCTGAATATAAGCCACTAGGGAGTTATTTAATATCATCTCTTAATAGAAACCCCTTAACCCTTTCAATGCTAAACGCTCGCAGCGAGCGTTAGGCGTATTTGCTGGTGGTGCTAAACGCTCGCTGCGAGCTCCACTTGCACTCAAATCTCCCGCGTGTGAAAGTGTTCCAACACTAATTCTCACAACACAGGATTGCCAATTGAGTGGGTTCTTCACTAAATTTGGTGGAAAATCATATCAGCCCAGCGCGGCAAATCTACGGACGAGTAACTGGTGGATGTTCTTGCCCAATATAGTGGCATTTTTGCATAGCTTCACCTATCACCTGACTGATTCTTTGACCAAATAGTTGTAAATACTGCAGTTGGCAATATTCCCTTGCCAGAATCTGAAGGAGAGATGTCCGCAGTTCTCTCAATATGGCTGATCATCCCGCACGCACCGACGTAAGTGTTAACATTCAACACTCCCTGAACGTGCATGTACGTTCGCAAGAGAGGCATACATAACTGCTCCTATAGATCTGGACCTCCTCTTTCCAATGGTGTTTTTGTTTTTTTAGCTGTGATAAATAGTTTTAGAGATACAGAGGTTAAAAGAGACCCCCCATTAGGCTGTCTGACTGCGCCTGAGGGGATAGTCGCGTCCCGTCCCGCGCGCAAGGAAAGGGTTAATTTTACTTTGTAAGGTATTTAAATAACATATTGTGTGTCCACAGTGCACAAGGATGGGGCAACACACACAGTCTTGTGATCAGAGTGATCTTGGTTGTCTCAGCAGTGGATCTCTGAAATCTTTTAAGACATAGCACCCAATCTTTTTGCTTGTGTAACCAATTGTTTCATTATCTACAGCTGCCACCCTTACTAAAGGAAGTGCACTGCTCTGGGAGGAAGACACATGGCTAAATTAATTATAGTTATAGAGGTTTGACTATATTAGATGCATGAAGTCTGCCATCAAGAGAGGTTTTAGTTTAGTGGTCCCCAACCTATCGTTCATGGCCGTCATGGTATCCTCAGAGTCTTATTATGGAGCCCACAGGGTGCCTTGGAAGGATGATATATTCGTTATTTTCTGTTTGAAATTAGTAGATAAAAAAAAAATTAGTTTATCAAAATATTTTTGTAGTGTGATTTAAATCAACATTTAAATCATATGAATTTTTAAGAAAATCACTGATTTAAGTCATATGATGTTTTTTAATGACATTGATGGAAATATGGATGGAAAAATAAACAAAGAAAACATTCTAACTTTGATGTCAATATTTTCCTTATCATTAAATTCACAAATTTTCATGAGCTGGTTAGTTCATTACATATATCTTCAATCATCTACACATGCTCCATCTAGTGTCCTGGAGTAGAACAAGATATTGACCACCTTACTGACGTATCTTGCTGAGGCAGAGTGATGGTTTCAAAAGTGTTGTACAACATGAACCACATGTTCTTCTATGATTTCCAAATAATGAGCCAGAACATTTAGCATGTGTGCAGTACAACCATAGGTTAGCAACTTAAGTTCATTTGGTTGTTGTAACTGTTTTCTTATCAGGATGACACTGGCAGCATTAAGGGCCATTCTTACAGTCGTCTCTGAATGTTCGGAAGACGGTCCCTAACACGTTCGGGTGGCTTCTACAGTAGTAGTAGTAGTAGTCATACTAGTACCTCTACTACTACTACTACTACTACTACTACTACTACTACTACTGTAGAAGCCACCCGAATGTGTCAGGGACCATCTTCCGAACATTCGGAAACGTCTGTAAGAATGACCCTAAATGCTTAAGTCTGTCTTCATATGGCAAGTTTTTCAACCTTGAATATTTTCCCTTATGCCTCCATGGCCTAGTGGTTAGCGTGCCTCGCGACGAATATGCTGGCTCGGGTTTGAATCCCAGCCTGGGCAGTCAGTGTGCAGCTCATCCAGCTGTTCATCCTTCCTTTCTGGCTGGTCAATAAATGTGTGCCTGGGAAAACCAGGGGAAGGTAATCTGTGATAACCTAGATGTCACTCTGACCCTGTCCTGGGATAATGGGTTCTTCCCACCTCAGGCTCAAGGGCCAATGCTAAGGAGATGAGCACTGTGGCCATGCTCAGCTATAGCATATGCCCCCATTTTTACCCTTTATTGGGATCTTTTATTATTTATTTATTTTTTTACATTCGGCCCACAGTGCCAGTAAACCTTTCTTGATGGAGCTGGTGGTTGGTCCCAGTCAAGTAGTGGTGCAGGCAAAAGTTTTATTGTGCTGCCATTTTGCTTGGCTAATCCCCCCCCACACACACACACACACACATTAAATAAAAAATCAGCAACCCCGGACCTAACCTAATAAAACCCCAAACAGTTACTATAGGTCTTGACTCAGAAAATTCATGTGCAGACTTTCCATACAACATATGTACAAAAGAAAAAATCCAACAGGCAGTGGCGAAGGCGAGACAGCCACGTCCATAGGTGTTGACGGATCGGGGTTCTAAGTATTAAAGCTGGCTTTGTGCCTCAAGTACACGTGTCATGAGTTACGTTGAAGCTTCGAAGCTTCAACACGTGACGTCACTTATCTGGCACATCAGCCAATACAACAGCTTCGAATCGCTGGTATAAAAGTTAATTCTCCCATTAATTAGTTCGACCATCTCGAATTTGAATCATAATAGTATACTTAAATAATAACCCAAGTGCAAATTACCCAAATTGTGCTAATCTCTCCCTATTAAAAAAAAAGATTAAACGGGAGGTAATTTTATACAGAAATTTCCGTTAAACACTGTATGTCTTGACTCAGAAAATTCATATATGCTTCCTTACTAATGAGACTTTCTATATTTACAACAAAGTGAGATCATTCTTTGTTGATTTATACCATAAGGTGATAGCTATCATGTGTTTGAAGATACTCTAAACTAAACCTAACATAACCAAAACAAACACTATTGGTCTTGACTCAGAAAATTCATATATGCTTCCTTACTAATGAGACTTTCTATACAACAATGTGAGGTCATTCTTTGTTGATTTATACCATAAGGTGCTGGCTATCATGTATTTGAAGATACCCTAAACTTAACCATACAAAACTAAAACAAACACTGTAGGTCTTGACTCAGAAAATTCATATATGCTTCCTTACTAATGAGACTTTCTATACAACAATGTGAGGTCATTCTATTTTGATTTATACCATAAGGTGGTGGCTATCATGTATCTGAAGATACCCTAAACTTAACCTTACATAACTTAACAAAACCAAAACACTGTAGGTCTTGACTCAGAAAATTCATATATGCTTCCTTACCAACGAGACTTTCTATACAACAATATGAGGTCATTCTTTGTTGATTTATACCATAAGGTGCTAACTATCATGTATTTGAAGATACCCTAAACTTAACCTAACCTATATAGCCCCCAAAACCCCACTTAACCTCCAAAAACACACACACGCACATTGATATTACTGTATGTATTATATTTTACTGACCACAGCAACTATAATGAGCATAAATACTGATTCCCTGTTAGATGCCATGTGTTGCTGCTGAAATCCTCCCCTAAACCCATCATAACCCTCTTCCAACTCCACATTACCCCCCTCCAACCTCACATAACCCATCCCCAACCCTTCCAAGCCCCACATAACTTGTTCTCAGCCCCACAGAAGTGACAAGCCTTCCCCAACTTCCCACAACCTCACATAACCCCTTGCCAACTTCCCACATACCCCCTCCCCAACTTCCCCCTACAACCCCACATAACAACTTCACAACCCTCTTTAACCCCACATAACCCCTCTCCAACTCCCCATAACCCCTTTCCTACCCCCTACTACCCCACATAACCCCTCTCCTACCCCTACAACCCAACATAACCCCTCTCCTACCCCACATAACCCCTCTCCTACCCCTAGAACCCCACATAACCCCTCCTACCCTCTACTACCCCACATAACCTCTCTCCTACCCCTACAACCCCACATAACCCCTCTCCTACCCCCTACAACCCCACATAACCCCTCTCCTACCACCTACAACCCCACATAACCCCTCATACCCCACATAATTCCTCTCCCACCCACTACAACCCCACGTAACCCCTCTCATACCCCACATAATCCCTCTCCTACCCCCTACAACCCCACATAACCCCTTCTACCTACCCCACATAACCCTTCTACCAACTACAACCCCACATAACCCCTCTCCTACCCCATACAACCCCACATAAACCCTCTTCTTTCCACTACAACCCCACATAACCCCTCTCCTACCACCTACAACCCCACATAACCCTTCTACCAACTACAACCCCACATAACCCCTCTCATACCACCTACAACTCCACATAACCCTTCTCCTACCACCTACAACCCCACATAACCCCTCTCCTACCCACTACAACCCTACATAATGCCTCCCCATCCCCTAGAACCCCAGTTAACCCCTCCACAACCCCCTACAACCCCACATAACCCCTTACCAACCCCTAGAACCCCAGTTAATCTCCATAACCTCACACAACCCCACATAAACCCCCACAATCATACATAACCCCTCCCCATCCCCACATAACCCCTCTTCAAAACCACATTACTTTCCCTAAAGGGGGGCTCCCGTGGTCCCGTGGTAGAGTCTCCGCCTTGCGCTTCGGCGGGATGCTAGAGCGTGAGTTCGAGACCTATCTGGTGTCATGGGGGTGGAAAGGTGGGCTCTTTCCGACACCCTCAGCCTCGTTGTTGGGCCTCCTCCTTGAAAGAATTGGGTATCTCTCTACCAGCCGTCTGGAGGTTTGCGCGGCATGCACCGCCTTCCTCCATTGGGGTATATCCCCAACGAAATACCAAAAAAAAAACTTAACCCCTACAAGGGGGAAGAGCAGGAAGGGAAGGACAGAGAAGGAATGGGGAAGAGCAGGAAGGGAAGGGGGAAGAGCAGGAAGGGAAGGGCAGAGAAGGAATTGGGAAGAGCAGGAAGCGAAGGGCAGAGAAGGAAGGGGGAAGAGCAGGAAGCGAAGGGCAGAGAAGGAAGGGGGAAGAGCAGGAAGGGAAGGGGGAAGAGCAGGAAGGGAAGGGCAGAGAAGGAAGGGGGAAGAGCAGGAAGCGAAGGGCAGAGAAGGAAGGGGGAATAGCAGGAAGCGAAGGGCAGAGAAGGAAGGGGGAATAGCAGGAAGCGAAGGGCAGAGAAGGAAGGGGGAAGAGCAGGAAGGGAAGGGCAGAGAAGGAAGGGGGAATAGCAGGAAGCGAAGGGCAGAGAAGGAAGGGGGAATAGCAGGAAGCGAAGGGCAGAGAAGGAAGGGGGAAGAAGGGAAGGGGAAGGGGGAAGGGCAGAGAAGGAAGGGGGAAGAGCAGGAAGGGAAGGGGAAGAAGGAAGGAAGGAAGGGAAGGGAAGGAAGGAAGGAAGGAAGCAGAGAAGGAAGGGGGAAGAGCAGGAAGGGAAGAGCAGGAAGGAAGGGGAAGAGAAGGAAGGGAAGGAAGGCAGAGAAGGAAGGGGAAGAGCAGGAAGGAAGGGACAGAGAAGGAAGGAAGGAGAGGAAGGAAGGGGAAGAGAAGGAAGAGGAAGAAGGAAGGGGAAGGGCAGAGAAGGAAGGGGAAGAGCAGGAAGGAAGGGAAGAGCAGGAAGGAAGGGCAGAGAAGGAAGGGGAAGAGCAGGAAGGAAGGGGAAGAAGGAAGGGGAAGAGAAGGAAGGGAAGAGAGAAGGAAGGAAGGGAAGAGAAGGAAGGGGAAGAGAAGGAAGGGAAGGAAGAGAAGGAAGGGGAGGGAAGGGCAGAGAAGGAAGGGGAAGAGCAGGAAGGAAGGGGAAGAGCAGGAAGGAAGGGAAGGGCAGAGAAGGAAGGGGGAAGAGCAGGAAGGAAGGGGAAGGGCAGAAGGAAGGGGAAGAAGGAAGGAAGGGCAGAGAAGGAAGGGGGAAGGAGCAGGAAGGAAGGGCAGAGAAGGAAGGAAGGGCAGAGAAGGAAGGGGGAAGAGCAGGAAGGGAAGGGCAGAGAAGGAAGGGAAAGGCAGAGAAGAAAGGGGGAAGAGCAGGAAGGGAAGGGGAAGGGCAGAGAAGGAAGGGAAGAGCAGAAGGAAGGGGAAGGGGGAAGGGCAGAGAGAAGAAGGAAGGGGGAAGAGCAGGAAGGGGAAGGGAAGAGCAGGAAGGAAGGGGGAAGAGCAGAAAGGAAGGGGAAGAGCAGGAAGGAAGGGGAAGAGCAGGAAGGGAAGGGCAGAAGGAAGGAAGGCAGAGAAGGGGAAGAGCAGGAAGGAAGGGGAAGAGCAGGAAGGGAAGGGGAAGGGCAGAGAAGGAAGGGAAGAGCAGGAAGGAAGGGAAGAGCAGGAAGGAAGGGAAGAGCAGGAAGGGGGAAGGGCAGAGAAGGAAGGGAAGAGCAGGAAGGAAGGGGAAGGGCAGAGAGAAGGAAGGGGAAGAGCAGGAAGGAAGGGCAGAGAAGGAAGGGGAAGAGCAGGAAGGAAGGGAAGGGCAGAGAAGGAAGGGGAAGAGCAGGAAGGAAGGGGAAGGGCAGAGAAGGAAGGGGGAAGAGCAGGAAGGAAGGGAAGGGAAGAGCAGGAAGGGAAGGGCAGAGAAGGAAGGGGAAGAGCAGGAAGGAAGGGAAGAGCAGGAAGGGAAGGGGAAGAGCAGGAAGGAAGGGGAAGGGGAAGGAAGGAAGGGAAGGGGAAGAGGAAGGAAGGGAAGGGCAGAGAAGGAAGGGAAGGGCAGAGAAGGAAGGGGGAAGAGCAGGAAGGGAAGGAAGAGCAGGAAGGAAGGGGAAGGCAGAAGGAAGGGGAAGAGCAGGAAGGGAAGGGAAGGCAGAGAAGGAAGGGGAAGAGCAGGAAGGGAAGGGCAGAGCAGGAAGGGAAGGCAGAGAAGGAAGGGAAGAGCAGGAAGGAAGGAAGGAAGGAAGGGCAGAGAAGGAAGGGGATGAGCAGGAAGGGAAGGGGGAAGGGCAGAGAAGGAAGGGGGAAGAGCAGGAAGGGAAGGGCAGAGAAGGAAGCGAAAGGCAGAGAAGAAAGTGGGAAGAGCAGGTAGGGAAGGGGGAAGAGCAGGAAGGGAAGGCAGAGAAGGAGGGGAAGAGCAGGAAGGAAGGGGGAAGGGCAGAAGGAAGGGGAAGAGCAGGAAGGGGGGAAGAGCAGGAAGGGAAGGGGAAGGGCAGAAGGAAGGGAGCAGGAAGGGGACGGGCAGAGAAGGAAGGGAAAGGCAGAGAAGGAAGGGGGAATAGCAGGAAGCGAAGGGCAGAGAAGGAAGGGGGAAGGGAGAAGGAAGGGGAAGAGCAGGAAGGAAGGGGGAGCAGGAAGGAAGGGGAAGCAGGAAGGAAGGGCAGAGAAGGAAGGGGAAGAGCAGGAAGGGAAGGAAGGGCAGAGAAGGAAGGGGAAGAGCAGGAAGGAAGGGCAGAGAAGGAAGGGGAAGAGCAGGAAGGGAAGGGAAGGGCAGAAGGAAGGGAAGAGCAGGAAGGAAGGAAGGGAAGGGCAGAGAAGGAAGGGGGAAGAGCAGGAAGGAAGGGGAAGGGCAGAGAAGGAAGGGAAGAGCAGGAAGGAAGGAAGGGAAGGAAGGGAAGGGCAGAGAAGGAAGGGGAAGAGCAGGAAGGGAAGGGGAAGGGCAGAGAAGGAAGGGGAAGAGCAGGAAGGGAAGGGCAGAGAAGGAAGGGGAAGGGCAGGAAGGAAGGGGGAAGGAAGAGCAGGAAGGAAGGGCAGAGAGAAGGAAGGGAAGAGCAGGAAGGAAGGGCAGAGAAGGAAGGAAGAGCAGGAAGGAAGGGGAAGAGAGAAGTAAGGGGGAAGAACAGGAAGGGAAGGGCAGAGAAGGAAGGGGGAAGAACAGGAAGCGAAGGGCAGAGAAGGAAGGGGGAAGAGCAGGAAGGGAAGGGGGTAGAGCAGGAAGGAAGGGGAAGGGCAGAGAAGGAAGGGGAAGAACAGGAAGGAAGGGCAGAGAAGGAAGGGGAAGAGCAGGAAGGAAGGGCAGATAAGGAAGGGGGAAGAGCAGGAAGGAAGGGGAAGAGGAAGGGGAAGGGGAAGGGCAGAGATGGACGGGGGAAGAACAGGAAGGGAAGGGCAGAGAAGGAAGGGGGAAGAACAGGAAGCGAAGGGCAGAGAAGGAAGGGGGAAGAGCAGGAAGGGAAGGGCAGATAAGGAAGGGGGAAGAGCAGGAAGGGAAGGGCAGAGAAGGAAGGGGGAAGAGCAGGAAGGGAAGGGCAGAGAAGGAAGGGGGAAGAGCAGGAAGGGGGAAGGGAAGGGAAGGAAGGGAAGAGAAGGAAGGGAAGGGGAAGGGCAGGAAGGGAAGGGAAGGGCAGAGAAGGAAGGGGAAGAGCAGGAAGGAAGGGCAGAAGGAAGGGGAAGAGCAGGAAGGGGGAAGGGAAGGGCAGAGAAGGAAGGGAAGAAGGAAGGAAGGGAAGGGCAGAGAAGGAAGGGGGAAGAGCAGGAAGGGAAGGGCAGAGAAGGAAGGGGGAAGAGCAGGAAGGGAAGGGGGAAGGGCAGAGAAGGAAGGGGGAAGAGCAGGAAGGGAAGGGCAGAGAAGGAAAGAGCAGGACGGGAAGGGGGAAGGGCAGAGAAGGAAGGGGGAAGAGCAGGAAGCGAAGGGCAGAGAAGGAAGGGGGAATAGCAGGAAGGGAAGGGCAGATAAGGAAGGGGGAAGAGCAGGAAGGGAAGGGCAGAGAAGGAAGGGGGAAGAGCAGGAAGCGAAGGGCAGAGAAGGAAGGGAAGGGCAGATGAGGAAGGGAAGGGCAGATAAGGAAGGGAAGGGCAGAGAAGGAAGGGGGAAGAGCAGGAAGGGAAGGGCAGAGAAGGAAGGGAAGGGCAGAGAAGGAAGGGGGAAGAGCAGGAAGCGAAGGGCAGAGAAGGAAGGGGGAAGAGCAGGAAGCGAAGGGCAGAGAAGGAAGGGGAAGAGCAGGAAGGAAGGGCAGAGAAGGAAGGCAGAAGGAAGGGGAAGAGCAGGAAGGAAGGGCAGAGAAGGAAGGGGAAGAGCAGGAAGGGAAGGGCAGAGAAGGAAGGGGGAAGAGCAGGAAGGGAAGGCCAGATAAGGAAGGGGAAAGAGCAGGAAGGGAAGGCCAGATAAGGAAGGGGAAAGAGCAGGAAGGGAAGGGCAGAGAAGGAAGGGGGAAGAGCAGGAAGGGAAGGGCAGAGAAGGAAGGGGGAAGAGCAGGAAGGGAAGGCCAGAGGAGCAAGGGGGAAGAGCAGCAAGGGAAGGCCAGATAAGGAAGGGGAAAGAGCAGGAAGGGAAGGCCAGAGGAGCAAGGGGGAAGAGCAGCAAGGGAAGGCCAGATAAGGAAGGGGAAAGAGCAGGAAGGGAAGGCCAGATAAGGAAGGGGAAAGAGCAGGAAGGGAAGGCCAGGTAAGGAAGGGGAAAGAGCAGGAAGGGAAGGCCAGATAAGGAAGGGGAAAGAGCAGGAAGGGAAGGCCAGATAAGGAAGGGGAAAGAGCAGCAAGGGAAGGCCAGATAAGGAAGGGGGAAGAGCAGCAAGGGAAGGCCAGATAAGGAAGGGGAAAGAGCAGGAAGGGAAGGCCAGATAAGGAAGGGGAAAGAGCAGGAAGGGAAGGCCAGATAAGGAAGGGGAAAGAGCAGGAAGGGAAGGGCAGAGAAGGAAGGGGGAAGAGCAGGAAGGGAAGGCTAGAGGAGCAAGGGGGAAGAGCAGCAAGGGAAGGCCAGATAAGCAAGGGGACAGAGCAGGAAGGGAAGGCCAGATAAGGAAGGGGAAAGAGCAGGAAGGGAAGGCCAGATAAGGAAGGGGAAAGAGCAGGAAGGGAAGGGGGAAGAGCAGAGAAGGAAAGGTAAATAGCAGGGAAGGAAGGGGAAAGATCTGTAGTCCCTGGCAATGGCATTCACAGCCTGACACCGTGAGGCGAGGCTAAAACGGTCTCGGTCTTGGGTCTCGTCTCAGCATCATTGTTTTGGCCCGGCTGACACCCACGAAGAAGAAAAACACCCACGAAGAAGAAGACAGGCACGCGGCTTTACCTAAAAAACAAAACAAAAAAATCAGATTGAGGTATAAACGAGACCAGAAAACTACACAGCCGCCAGAGAGCACCAGTAACGGTTGTCAAGGGAAGAAAAGGCGGTGGTCGCGGTGCAGTGGGCAGGACGCGAGATTGGTGAGCATATTATCCAGATAAGTCTTAAGGTTTACAGCATAACACTGATACCCACCTTAGAACTTCCCAGTCCTGAGGTACAAGATTTTCTGCTCCTTGGTTGACACGAACCTCAAATTTCACCGCCATGTTAGACTTCAGTTGCTGGGGCTGGAGCGGTTGCTTCCAATCTGTTTAAGTCTATGGTTTGCCGCTCTCTTCATCTTTACAGTTTACTCACTTAGTTTACTTAGTATTGTCTAGAGGCCAACGCCTCACAGTCGTGGTGATCCAGTGCTGTGTCCAGCTCTGGTGTCCCTATTGACGAGGGCCACTTGGTCTGGTATGGAGTTTGTTGTTGCCCAGCTATTTGCAGTGTAGCCAGGCACTGGTGGCTTGTCTGGCACTGCCCTCAGGAAAGTATCGAGGCCTCCTTTGAACTTGTCCACTGAACAGTTCTTTATGTTTCTGATCTCCCTGAGCAGTGCATTGAAAATTTTTGGCCCATCATGGCCCAGGGTGGTTGGGAGCAGGGTCTTAAGATATCCATTTCACTGAAATATTTATTTTTAGGCCAGTTTTTATTATTTAATTTTATGTTAATTGAGGTTGTTCTGAGGTGGGTCTGTGCAATTTTCAGCAGAATTCAAAGAATAGTTTGATAAAGATTTGTTTTAGTACTATGCCAGTATCTCCTTATCTACTTTATGAAATATTACTATCTATTCATATATCTTTTCTACAAAGCTTCAACAGTCACGGAAACACTTTCAAAATCCAATTCAAGGACTTTTTTTTTAGTCTGGAAAATGTATACGAAAGCGCGTCGCCTCCTCTGGCAGCGGCGACAGTACCGCCGCCGCAGCCTCAAAATAGCTCGCAGAGGATTTAGAGTGGGGGAGCATATTTAAACTACTCCAACCGAACTTTACGACCTGCTAACGGGGGGGCTGCACCCCCCTCAACCCCCTCCTTCTAACCAGGGGGGGCTGCACCCCCCCTGGAATCCCCCCCCACATATGTATATACGACTTATTTCTGTGAGGCGTTATTTCTCGCAACACCGGCTGCACCGCAGCCATCGCCAGAGCAAACCTGTTATTTTTATGCAAATACCACAAATTTTATCATGGAGCATGATTATTACCTAACCCAAACTTAGCTAACCTTACCTAACCTAACAAAATCCTCTCTGGGCTATTTTGTGGCGGCGGCAGCACCACCATCGCCGCGGCCAGCACCAGAGGAGGCAACTCGCTTTCATAAACATCCCCTATTTTCAAGAGTAAAAAAAAAAGTCCTTGAATTGGATTTTGAAAGTGTTGCCATGACTGTTGAAGGTTTGTAGAAAATATATATGAAGAGCTACTGATGTTTCATAAGATAGGTAATGAGATACTGGCACGGTACTAAAACGAATCTTAACCAATAGTTTTTCAGTTTTTACATTTTTTGCAGTTTTTCCACCCTTAAAAAAAAATTGAAACTAGTTGTAAAGTTTTTGTCCAATTTGCATGATTTTCTAACACCGTATACAACATTGTATTGCTTGCATTTGGAAGCCAGTTTTTTTTTTTTTTTTTTTTTTTTTAAGATATATACAAGTCAGGAAATTTTTTTTTCCCCCCCAAAAAATCCTACAAAGAATTTCATAACTACTAATGTTTGAAGATATACCTATAGTGCAAAAATTCGGCCCGGAAATTTACATCTTTTTATGCTCTTTCTTTTGGTGAATAAAATTTTTAGATACGTTCAGAACTTTTGAAGTTATTTCGCATTATGTGCCACTTTTCTTATTTGTGATCTATATCACTTTGTAGGAACAGTGCTGAAGGCTGTATAGGTCTCAGAGAGTTATGTGCATGAAGTATTACTCCCAGGCATCTGGTCCCCTTTTTTTACAAGGATATTATCCATTCTTGATGGGTGTATCAGGAGGTGCCAGCTCCTTCATTGTTGCTGGAATTGGGGTTTAGAAGCCACCAGGCAACTAGTCAGCACTGGAAGCTTTCCCTTTCTTCTTTTGTGTCATCTTTACTTTTGCTGCTGCTGAATCTTGATGTTTCAAGGCAGACAAGATATGGGGAGACAAAGGAAATCCTAGCTTGAGAAGGTGAAAAGATGCTTGGACACCAAAGGTGTGCTCCAGCGCGGTGACTTGTACGACAAACACCACTCTTATGTAACCATAAAATTTTATTTTGCTGCACTTCTTCCACGTCTTCCCATGTATACTTTCATTGATGTTCTGTGACATCTTGATAGGGAGGCGGGTCTCAGGTGGAGGTGTTAGGTGAGGGAGCAGAGGCGGTCGCAGCGTCATGACATTCAACACCAGGCTCGGATGTTGTTGTGGCTGTAGAGGTTCCTCGTGTTTCTAGCTGCCTCCTCCTGGCAGCTATAGTGCATTATCTCCTCTGGGCCTTCTTAAAAGGTTGTGGCATGTTTTCAAGCACGAAAATTATGAGATTCCTGCAGGGAAATGCTGTATACCAACGCGTGACAAAGGCGGGTTGATAGCTGAGATGTGTGAGGAAGCAGAGAACACCCCATGGCTCTGACTCATGATCCAGAGTTGTCAGCTAGGAATGAGTGAGTGGTGTAGAAAATTTTGGGTAATAAAACATTTTTCCGACCCAATTTATATACGTACATATATGATAGTATACCATTAAATAGGCCGTGCTTTCTATATTTATATGGAATTTTTTCGCAAAAAAACGATTTTTTGAGGTAAACCCTTGAAACGGGTACCTCAATTCTCTTTGAGGCAAATGAAGCCCCTCAAATAATTCCTATTTTAGTGCATTTACTGTAACAATTAGGCTGAAACTTCAACCCCTTCACTACGGCCGGCCCAAAACAGCGTCCTGTGCCGTATCTGGGATCGCCGCTCACGCCAAATTTCAAGTGTCGCTATAGAATATAACAAGTTTTCAGCCATAAACTCAACATAATCATCATGTATTATATATGAAAACATGCAAAATTAAATGATGCACATAAAGAAACATAAATTAATTGATAATTTTGAGATGTAAGCATAAATATAGAGATAAAATAACTCATATATTGGCTAAAGTGAGCCAGGATGCAGTATGCCCGTCCTCGGATATGGTACGGGGCATGCAAGGACGCAGTATACGCATCCTCGTGTTGAAGGGGTTAATGTGTGAGTATGTAATTTCCTGTAGTAGCTTCATTCATCTTATGTAACATTTTCTTTTAGCCGCATTAGACATGGCCATGAGCGGTGGATCACCAGCCATGATGCGGGGCTCCTACACAGGACAAATGGTTCCTACATCACAGTCAGGTAACAGTGTGACACAGTAATTCAAATAATCTTACAAATCTTTATATAATGTTGAAAAAATGCAAATAATGTTATAAAACTGTATACAGTACTGTATAATATTGATCATATCTTGCTTGCCTTTCAGGAGGACAAGGGATTCAGCAAGGGAGTGGTGACTCTTCTCACACACAGACACACCCACAGAAGAACACTGCTTTGTTGTGTAAAGTTGGCTGTGAGACTGTTCAAGAAGTTGTCATGAGGACGTGTGAAGTCTTCGCTCACTTGAAGAATGTTCAAGTGAGTAATTTTCACATATTATTGCTAAAAAGGTAATTGTATAGACAGAATGGACTCTTGTTGCCAGTGCCTTCAGGAAGCTTTGAGGAGCAGGGATCAAAATGGCTTGAATCCTCAGTAGAATATGGAATAGATTTCATAAGTTTAATTCTAAAAAATGCAATTCTTGTTAAACCACACTGAAAAGCATGTAAGTTTATTCTGTACATAACCGTGTCTATGTAGATTAGGAGGAGGCACAGCCTTCAACTTAGGAGAGTACATTTATTCAATTCATGGGCGTCGATTCCTTTAAAATAATGTGGGGGACAGGAGGGAGGGGGCGAGCGTAGTAATTTTCTGAAACATTTTGAGGCCACATGCAGTGTATGTTAAGGCATATTATAGACTACTTGTGCTACTTGAAATTTAACAATATCTCTTATACTCTGTTCTGCCTATGCTAACATTAGTAGTAGTATTGTATAATTGAAATAATTGTGTATGTTAATTACATGGATACTGCAGTTAAGATAATCATGGGTCACTGATTTTAATCATTAGGTCTACCAGAGAATGAAATACAAATTTTCAATAATCCAGGTACAGGCAAACTGCTATTATAATTCTATTAATGAAAAGTCATACAGTATCTTGTCCCATTTTATTCAGTTATTTATGCCCTTCATATTCAATATTCAAGATATATCAAATGATAAAAATAACATACATTTGCACGGGACATTTCCATCAATATAACCATGCTTAATAGGCATGTTTGAAATTGTTCAAACACCTTATTGCGAATATCTGTTGATTTGCATAAGAACTCTTGAGCAATACTTTGTGGCTTCTGTGATGCGAGTCGGTCTCGGTGCACATGACAGATTATGATGTCATTTAGGCGTTTCTGAGACATTGTACTACGCAGCCAGGTTTTCAAGCACCTAAGAGCACTAAAGGATCGCTCAGCTTCACAGGAGCTTGATGGCGAAACTATAAGAGTATGATCAGCTTTTCCATTTGAGGGAACATCCGACGAACCTCCGGTACCATGCCTCTCAAGATGTTTCGATAATCTTCCAATGACGACCCTCGATCTGTACTGCTTATGAAAGAAGCTAAGCTCTTCCTTGAGAGACTCATGGGGCTCAGGAGACTTTGCGACTTTGTGAAAATTGTAAGATCCATTGAACAGCATTGTAGTCATATCCCTGTATTCCAAAAGATTGGGTGATGTGAAATACTCTTCCAGATTCACCAAAGCTTGATCTTCCATTTTATAGAACTCAGTCCTTAAAAAAAACTCCTCCTAGCATCGTACTCTTGTGCTGTCCCACTTTCAAATCTTTTTGGTAACTTACGGTGTCGTGGAAGTGTCAGAGGTTCAAGTTGGCATTCTGTAAGCTTCTCCTCTGCTGCTGCAAAAATTTCTTGAAATTTCTGGTCACAATGAAGTTCCTGCAGATTCTGACTTTACTTCAACAGCAGAGAGCATACCTGATACAGTAACATCTGAGCCATGAAGTGCTTTGATTAAGTTTTCAATGCACTGGATTACAGGCAATGATGACAACAAAACAAGAACACAGTTAGGTGATGACATGCAACCCAAAATGCAATAAGCTCGAGCAGCTGTAGTTTTCCCAAAATCATGAGCAGCCTCCTGAAGGGCATCCAGTACGAGTTTGTAGTTCTTAAGTACTGAGTTTACAGCAAGGGAACGAGTAAGCCAACGTGTTGGACAAGTTGGTTTTAAGCGTCAGTATGCAGATTTAAGTAGAGGTGCTTAAATTTCCCTGAGCATTTGTAAAGGTTGTCAAGCTCTTGGACATTGTCCAGTGAATTTCTTATATATGGTGCTGTTTGAATGGCCTTGGAAAAAAACAAGGTGTGTAACATGAGCTCCACAGTGGAAGTAATTTGCCAGTGGTTGGATCTTCTTAACCTCTGCCTGGCAACCTTTGTATATTCCAGACATGTTACTTGCACCATCATATGTCTGGGCTCTTAGATTCTGGATAGGTAGCTGTAGCCGTATTAGAACATCCTGCAACATTTTACAAAGTGATGCTCCTGTGGTGTTTGATACATATTAGAGTCCAACAAAATCTTCTTTTACTACAAAAGAATCAGTTATATAATGAATACATATAGACTCCCATTCATGCCCCTGAATATCTTGTGTTCCATCTATGATTATTCCAAACAGAACAGACATATCACTGACATTATTGCAAATATTCCTGAGTATGCTAGTGCTCATTAGCTCCAAGATCTCGTTTTGAATCTCATTAGTTGTGGTGATAAACATGCTCAAATACCCTAAAAAAAAGCATTAAATGTTGACTTCATTATTACACCCTTTTATTTTATTAATATACTGGTAAAACGTAAAATAATAACGAACAACTAACCACGAAAAGTGTGGGGGACAAGTTATACTATATCCCCCTCAGTCTGAAGAGTGTGGGGGACATGTCCCCCTTGTCCCCCCCACAATCGACGCCCATGATTCAATTCGGTTTATTTTAATTTTAATGTTTTATGAAGGTTAGCTTAAGCTTTGGGTATCTTGAAACACATGCTAGTCAGCACCTTATGGTATAAATCAACAAAGTGACCTCACCCTTGTTGTATAGAAAGTCTCATTAGTAAGGAAGCATGTATGAATTTTCTGAGTGAAGACCTATCATATAGTGATTGTTTGGGTTAGGTTATGGTATCATCAAACACATGATAGCCATCACCTTATTGTATAATTCAGCAAAGAATGACCTCACTTGGTTGTTTAGAAAGTCTCATTACTAGTCATTAGTAAGGAAGCATATATGAATTTTCTGAGTCAAGACCTATAGTAACTGTTTGGGGTTGAGTTAGGGTAAGTTTAAGGTATCTTCAAACACATGATAGCCAGCACCTTATGGTATAAAATTTCAGGGGCTCCCAACCTGGGGTAAATTACCCCAAGTGGGGTAATTTGGTCTTTTCTGGGGGGGAATCGGGATGACCAAGAAAAAAAATCTTAGTAAAATTATACCCATTGTATTAGGCTTTAGACTAGGGCAGCTGACTCTGTCCTTTTCTGTTCTTTTCAAAAGTTCTTTACTTCCCTGCATAATACCACATGCAAATATATAAATACATTTTTTTTTTTAAGTGTGGGCTACAGTGCAGTTGTGGAAGCATAAGCAAAATGGAGTAATGAGTGAAAGGTGTGGAGAGCAGGGTAATGAGCATACAATGGTTGGGAACCCCTGGTATAAATAAACATAAAATGACCTCATTTTGTTGTATAGAAAGTCTCATTAGTAAGGAATCATATATGATTGTTTTTTAGTTAAGACCTATAGTAACTGTTTGGGGTTTAGTTAAGTTAAGTTTAGGGTATCTTCAAACACATGATAGCCAGCACCTTATGGTATAAATCAACAAACAATGACCTCACTTTGTTGTATAGAAAGTCTCATTAGTAAGAGAGCATATATGAATTTTCTGAGTCGAGACCTTTAGTAACTGTTTGGGGTTCTGTTAAGTTTAGGGTACCATCTTCAAATACATGATAGCCCCTTATGTTATAAATCAACAAAGAATGACCTCACTTTGTTGTATAGAGAGTCTCATAAGTAAGGATGCATATATGAATTTTTTGAGTCAAGTCCTATAGTCTCTGTCTCTAAGGCTGAACTCTTCGCTCAAACTTTCTGTTAGAACTCCACCCTGGACGATTCTGGCCATATTCCTCCACCTCATCCCCCCTCTGACTCCTTTATGCCTGTTATTAAGATTCTTCCAAATGATGTTTTCTATGCCCTCTCTGGCCTCAACTCTCAGAAGGCTTATGGACCTGATGGAGTGCCTCCTATTGTCCTTAAAAACTGTGGTTCCGTGCTGACACCATGCCTGGTCAAACTCTTTCGTCTCTGCCTATCAACATCTACCTTTCCTTCCTGCTGGAAGTATGCCTTTGTACAGCCTGTGCCTAAGAAGGGTGACTGTTCCAATCCCTCAAACTACCGCCCTATAGCTTTACTTTCATGTGTATCTAAAGCTTTTGAATCAATCCTTAACTGGAAGATTCAAAAGCACCTTTCCACTTCTAACCTTCTATCTGATCGCCAGTATGGGTTCCGCAAGGGGCGTTCTACTGGCGATCTTCTTGCTCTCTTAACTGACTCTTGGTCATCCTCTCTTAGCCGTTTCGGTGAAACTTTCTCTGTTGCACTAGACATATTGAAAGCCTTCGATAGAGTCTGGCACAAGTCTTTGCTTTCTAAACTGCCCTCTTTCGGATTCTATCCCTCTCTGTTCCTTTATCTCCAGTTTCCTTTCCGGCTGTTCTATCTCTGTGGTGGTAGACGGTCACTGTTCTTCCCCTAAACCTATCAACAGTGGTGTTCCACAGGGCTCTGTCCTATCACCCACTCTCTTCCTGTTATTCATCAATGAACTTCTTTCCATAACAAACTGTCCTGTCCACTCATATGCCGACGACTCCACTCTGCATTATTCAACTTCTTTCAATTGAAGACCATCACAACAGGAAGTACACGACTCCAGACTGGAGGTTGCAGAACGCTTAACCTCAGACCTTGCTATCATTTCTGATTGGGGCAGAAGGAACCTTGTGTCCTTCAATGCCTCAAAAACTCAATTTCTCCACCTATCAACTCGACACAATCTTCTAAACACCTATCCCCTATTTTTCAACAACACTCAGCTATCACCATCTTCAACACTAAACATCCTTGGACTATCCTTTACTCAAAATCTCAACTGGAAACTTCACATCTCCTCTCTCGCTAAATCAGCTTCCTCGAGGTTGGGCGTTCTGTATCGTCTCCACCAGTTCTTCTCCCCCGCGCAGTTGCTATCCATATACAGGGGCCTTGTCCGCCCTCGTATGGAGTATGCATCTCATGTGTGGGGGGCTCCACTCACACAGCTCTTCTGGACAGAGTGGAGTCTAAGGCTCTTCATCTCATCAGCTCTCCTCCTCCTACTGATAGTCTTCTACCTCTTAAATTCCGTCGCGATGTTGCCTCTCTTTCTATCTTCTATCGATATTTCCACACTGACTGCTCTTCTGAACTTGCTAACTGCATGCCTCCCCCCCTCCCGCGGCCCAGCTGCACACGACTTTCTACTCATGCTCATCCCTATACTGTCCAAACCCCTTATGCAAGAGTTAACCAGCATCTTCACTCTTTCATCCCTCACGCTGGTAAACTCTGGAACATTCTTTCTTCATCTGTATTTCCTCCTGCCTACGATCTGAACTCTTTCAAGAGAAGGTTATCAGGACACCTCTCCTCCCGAAATTGACCTCTCTTTCGGCCACCTCTTTTGATTGTTTTTAGGAGCAGCGAGTAGTGGGCTTTTTTTTTTATTATTGTTTCCTTTTTTTGTGCCCTTGAGCTGTCTCCTTTGTTGTAAAAAAAAAAAAAAAAAACAGGATTTGTTGGCTCAAGTTTAGGGTATCTTCAAACACATGAATATGGTATAAATCAACAAAGAATGACCTTACTTTGTTGTATATAAAGTCTCATAAGTAAGGAGGCATATATGAATTTTCGTGAGGCAAGACCTATAGTAACTGTTTGGGGTTTTGTTAGGTTTTGTTAGGTATTGATTTGGCATAGAAGGATGAATGGTTTTCTGATATTTCCATATTTCATGAAGGTTTAAATCATCACGGTTCTTGCAGCTTGGCTGGAACTATCAGATTATATTATTAAACAGATATTATTATAATAAATTTACATAAGACTCAAATTCCCTGTTATATCAAAAAGTATTAATTTTATTGGCTTTAGCCTCTAGCCTTCACCTCTTATAACACACCACACTGAGAATGAACCCTGTGATACCACTCCCTCACTGGCTCTCTCTTTCAGCTTCCCAATGGCACGGTTCAGGGGGCGCAGATGAGCAGTGAGAAAAAAGCAAAGATTCAAGACAACCTTAATGCTATTCAGCGCCACTTCAAGCCTCTCAGAGCAATTTACACTAGAGTGAATGATGATTGTGCTGGGATGGAGTACACTCACATTGAGGCAAGTAACATAAACCATTTTGACTAATGTGTAGCTTTTATTATTTTGCCATTCATATTCATAGCACCTCTGTTGTGTAGTGGCTATTATGCCAAACTACAAGTCTGGAGTGTGTCATAACCCTTTGTTACCAGATTTCACAAATCTTCTACATGCCGATAACTCAATAGATTTATTGCTGAAGAACTGATGTTTACATATGTACAACATCTTTATAATAGAGTGAACAGGGATTTTGGAAAGTTGGATTGGTAGGTATTGGCAGCACACTTGTGGCATGTGGCATCTGTGCAGTGTCATACCACCCAGTAGGATGCTGCCCTAAGGCATGAATAAATGCCAAGTACTTACTCTTGTCATGTATGGCTGTTATACCTTGTTTATCATGTTATATATACATACTTATATTATGATCTATATCATTTATGTAGAAAATTACTGTTGCTGGCACCAGAGTAAGGGCAGTGTACTTGCTCCATTTTTTTTCTTTTTTTTTCCATCACAGCCTATTGCACTGTTAGGCTTCCTCACTGGTGTGTCCTGATGGTCGGCCCAGCCCGTTGTGGCACAGGCGAGTGTTTATAGTAGCGCCATCTTGCATTGGCTCATACTGCCCCCCCGGAGCTCATCTTTGAGCCTTTCCTTGGAGAGGTTATCTAGAGTCCGGGTTGATAGGTGGTCTTCAGGGTAGCATGTGGCTAGTCTTAGGCCACTCGGCAGTGACTAAAAGATCCCAGCTGTGTACCGGCCAGGATTCGAACCGATGTCCCTCCTGGATCTCCCGAACGCGACGCCAGCACGCTACCACTCAGCCACTGCCTCCCCAATCTATTTTCAACACTTTAATGGACTAGGTATTAGGCAGAATCATAAACCAAACTCATTGTGGAACATCTGCTAGCAACACTAAGGTCACTGATATGCTGGAGTAACAGGAAGTAAGGATAATTTAATTAGAAAATGGACAAAGTTTGAAGATATTTATATTCTTCAATTAGACTGATGAGAATAATTGGACATAGGAATATCATATCATGTGTGGAACTAATAACAGATGGACATGGAAAGCAACAGTGGCATCCTAGAAATTGTAGGTCAGGGCAGACTGAGGACCAGATGGAGAGGTGAAATTAGAGAATTTGCTGGAGAAGGGTTGAGTACAAGAACTTCAGGTAGATTGAATCAGAGGATGTTGGAACAGGACATTATGTTGCTTTGAATTATTAATGGCTGAAAAATTTTTAGCTGTAAGAGAGTGAAAGTTCAAATTTATCTAGATTTGTAAAGTTTTAATACTGGATTGCAAAAAGGTCACTTAACATCAGCAATATTACTTTTTTTTTTTTTTTTTTTTTTTTTTTTCAGAGTCTTATCCCTTACAAGGAAGAGGGGGACAGCAGAGCAGATCACAAAAAAATAGGAGACAATTATCGCTGCCTGGTAGAGGAGTCCAGGGAGCTGAAGGAGGTATGTTTCAAATGTTGAATATTTCCTCCTGGTGATCGTTCTTATGAAGACATTCCTGGATGGGCGTGAAATATGAATGCATTAACCCCTTGGTGCAGTGTGACGTGAATGTCGTGAAACTTGATTATACCTCAAAAGTTAACCCATAATATCAATGGCGTGATATTCAACAAAAATATTATTACAAATAGTTAGATTAAAGCCATCGGTGCCATTTTTGGTGTGAGAGTAAATTTCCTCCCTCTTACTTAACCTGTCCGCTGCAATTGGCACGGATTTGGCCTTCACTGGTAGCCTGGTCTTTCTCTGCCTCTGTGGTGGATAGTGGAGTGTTTCCCATGTGGTATTGGTATGGTGGATTTCCCCTCCCAAGGTGCAGGACTTTACATTTTTCTTCATTGAATTGTAGCAGGCACTTTTTGCTCCACTCCTGTAGCTTAGTGATGTCCTCTTGTAGGAAATCCACATCCAAGGGGTTAAATGAAATGATTAGCAACCCTCTCCAATGGCATGTCTTGGGCCATGGGTCATAAACAAAGACAAGAGTTCCCTGTCAGTCACACCTCCTACCTCCATTTGCAAGCTAGAAATGACAATATAGTTCTTGCATGCATCATAGTTCATGTTTTGGATTCACTGGCAAAGAAAATTGGGAGTTAATATTTATCCTCAAGGTTGAGTAACATGATTTTATTTTCCAGCAACTGTACCTGAAGGCTCGCTACATGAAGGAAATCATTGACCAGTTGCGCAAGATCATATGGGAAGTCAACACCATGCTGGCCATGAGCAACACCTAAGCAGGTGTACCCAAGAGGAGTGAAGTTAAGACTGGTTAGTGACAATTTTTGTGATTGTGCTAAAAGTTGATTATGTCCAAGCATAAACTGTGGTATGCCTGTGGTCAGATGTTTTTGAGTATCATAAATTAGTGTGCTCTATTTAATTTCAATTTGTTCTATTCATATTGAGGCAAATAGGCATCATGTGAATAAGTTTTTTCAAGTTTTCCATGTTTGCGTCATGCTAGGCTTGTGTCTGGAGTGTTCACTCGGGTGAGGAAGGTCTTGTCAGGAAGGTGACTTACAGATTTTTAATGAAAGATAAAATAATAGGGACAGAATCAAATGCATAGTCATTGGTCTGTTTCATTGTTAAGTCCAGAGCTCAGCTGTTTATTAAGTTGACTGCTAGTCTAGCACAAATACTTTCACAAAAATAAGGTGTAAAAGGTGAATATAAGATAAGGTTATGAATACAGCATCATTATTGGCAGAAACAATAGGTGTAAAAGCTATTATAGTCGGTGTTATGCAACCAGGCACAGAAAATCTTGTTGGGAGGGACTTGCAGACTTGGCATCATTGCTTGGATGATGATCTTGCTCTCTCATTGGTCTATTCTTTCCTTGTTCTAACATGCATTTTTGTTATCCTAGCAGCCAGAGCTACCAAAATAGAATCCAGGTAAAAAACTGGGGTTTGGCCAAGTCTGACAAGTGCCAGACATATGCTTAGCCAAGTCTGCGGCTGCAACACTCACTAGGTGGCAGCATTTTGTTGTTGTGGTGGTGGTGATGGTCATGTTGTCTCCACAATGGGTTTACTAGTTCATTATAGTACTACCACCTCTAAATGAGGGCCAGGGTGCAGTCGGGTGTGGAGCAACAGCTGTCTCCAGCATTGCCGTGTCTCCGTAGAAGATCTCGACATGTGACTCATGTCAGGCTGGGTTAAGCTGGCGTCACACTGGACCCAAATCTGGTGAGCACGAGCTTTTGTTGGCATCTTTTGCTTGCGAGCAAGTCACTGTTGTCGTCACACTGACGAGCAGCGAGTGGCGACCAACATTGTAAACAAAGCCTCAGGCCTGGCGCCTACTACATCTACGCTTCGCATTACGGCTAAGTGTGCAGCTGTGACAGCATTACTTGCCGTTATTCAAAAAACGCAGAAGAAAAGACAAGTCTGGGTTCGGTCATGGCTGAAGAGAAGGGAGACCCATGGTGTGTACAACAATCCATCTAACTTTCTTCAGTGTAGACTTAGAGAAATGTGGATGGCTGTGGTCCCACAACTCGGGATGGTCCCTGACTCTAAATATTAGAGAGTGCGCACATTACCGGAGGACCAATGAACTCTAGAACTAGGAGTGAAGGTGGGCATGGCGAGTGTTTACTTCAGCTGGGCAGTCTTGGTCTTGGTTAGGGATCCAGAAATCAAAATAAAAACCAACACTACTTTTCACAATATTATAAAATATTACAAACACCATCAAACCTGAAATGAGTATGTGAATAAGCTCTCTAATATCATGGGTATACGGATCCAATACACTAGGTAATATATATTATTCACATATCGGTGCACCAAAGAGCTCATTTGACTGCCTGCTTGCGGCTCGCCAAGCTGCTCCCCGTCCAAACGGCGAGCTAAATGAAGGAGAAAAAGCTCGCGAGCAAGCCATCCCTCCAGCAAAAGCTCGTGCTCGCTAGATTTGGTCCAGTGTGATGCCGGCTTTAGTGGAAGTGCTGCTGCTCATGAGAGGTTTAACATTTATTTTTATTAAGAAAATATCATATATTTCTACTTATATTCCTTCAAACTATCTTATAAATATAATTGTTACATTCCTTATCCACCTTAGAACTGCAGCAAAAGTCAAACAAAAGTAATAACATTTTCTGAGCACCACTGTAAAATATGTATGCCACGTTTCTTTATAATCGTATAAATATTAGATGCATAACTAGTCTACTTTTCTTTGGTATATCATAATATTCACATTAAACTTGCATTGGTATGCATTTTATCATTTGTGATGCCTTTTACATATATCACAGAAGTTACGCATCGCGGGTTTGGGAGACCTGGCAAGGCTGGTCACAGCCCCCCCCCCATCCCTGACCCCACTACAGCCCTCGGTTAAGGATGGTTCTACTATAAGCTTCATATTCTTGTTCAGAGTTGCTGAATTCTGTTAATTTTGATTGCTTTTTGTATATTAGTAATTTTACTCTTTGTTTTAGGTTTGTCTGTGTGTCTGCAATGAAATGTTCACAACAGGGTCGGTCAATAAGCTACTGTCTTCTTGTCACATACATTCTTGAATATTTATTTACAATTATTAACTGAGCAGCTACTTATAGCTATGATCATTTTTATTACCTGATTTTTTATAGAAAAAAGCATTTATTAGTAAATAATTCACATGGTATGACATGCACCTGAGATTGAAAAGGAAAATTGTGCCACTGTGGCAACGGTGAGTCCTTTGTGGACGTGAAATGCAAGTTTTCAAATAACTTGTTTCAGGTAATCTGAGATGTGCTGCTTAAATGTTCTGGTCAAGTGTGGTAAAGGTCTGGGGCAGGCACTGAATATTGGTAATTGCCAAATCGAGTATTGTAAATGTCCACGAATGGGCCGTTACAATAATTACTTGTCCAAATAAATGCTGCATTGGACATGAAACGCCCTGCGTAGGATGTGAAGCCACTATATTAATATTAGAATTTGTCACTTTGGGTTTGACATGGTTGCCTGAAAAAAATTATATCCTTTCTGGATTATAATTTGTTGTTCCCCAGTTTACTGTGGTTTACAAAATCTAGGACAAACCCTAAAAGAATCCATACACAGTTTGGACATGCAACTGAGTAAATGACTTGTAGAACTCCTGCATCAGTCATTGACCAAGCCGTCACCGGGTGGCCGCTGACACTGCTGGACAGGGTGGGGAGCACCCTTAGCAGGAACATTCTGCATTAAATTGTGGCAGCTCCTGCCAGTTCATGAAAACATTTGAAATAAAACTTCATGTTGCAAAATGGCACATTTATTATTCTACAGATGAAGTTCATGTTGAGTACCCTCGTGGATGGGCTGACACAGCGCCCACTGCACTCGTCTTACAGTATTTGTACACATCACGTCATTTGACTGAGTCAAGTGCCGCAGTGCCTGGAAGCTCTGAGGCACACTGAACTGGTGCCTGAACTCAACACTCCCCATCATAATAGCTGGGGGGGGGGGAGGGGGGAGGGAGGAAAGGGAAAGGGAAATTAAGGTAGCATGGGTGAGCTGGCAGAGTTTATCAAGTGAGCGTTGATGCAGGGAACAGCGAAGGCCCCTGCAAGTCTCAGGCATACCAGGATGGATGGAATATTTCTGAGTTAAAATACTTAAATATGAATCTTTGAAAATGCACAAGGATAAAAATTAGTTGGTGAAACTAATGCTGGCTGCTCCTGTTATCAAACATTATCTCAACAAACCATCATAATATCTACAGAGTTGAGAACACGCTACAAGAAAATATTAAAAAAAAATTCAATAATTTCAATAATCTTTCAACCAATTCTTAGCTAAATTATCTTGTCAAGTACCTAAAGCAAATATAAATCACACTGGAGGCTTGAGATCTCCAACAGCTGAGCCTCGCAGCACCTGACAGCCAGATGCTGAAGGTCAACTGCATATAGAACTCAGGGTCATGGTTGTGTTCAGTAATTTGTAATACATTATCCAATAGAACTGGATATTAATAAGATAACATGTGCAAACACCACCATGTACCTGCTATGTACATTTTTTTCATAATGAAATGTGAAAGTGCAGTCAGAGGATGAGTGGGATTATTACCTGGTCAATGACCACAGATGTAATTACCAACAAGTTCAATGACACTTCAATTGGAATGTTTTAGCATGTGTAAATTGCAGAAATTTGCACCATTGAGTGATTAACATAAGTTTTGTAAAATGTCATGTCACAATAATTTATGAATGACATTTAGCTGCAATTTTGAAAAGTCTTTCTTTGCTGAAAACCAGATGATTATATATCTAATAATAAGCTACACAAGACTTTTTGTCAAGCTGCTGTTTCTTAGCTGAACAACAAGTAAAGCCCTCTCGCTAATTGATAAAATTAATATCACTAACTCCCCCAGATAGTTAACCAATGTTGAGGCACTGGACTGGTGGGCCTCCCTCCACTCATGATAGAAAGGTGGACACAGGGTTCCAGGTCTAAATAATGAGTATAAAATAAAAAAAAATTATATATTAATAAAAGTCAGCAGATGAACACAGGAAAATGGGAAGCACTAACAACTACACTAAAATTATGCACTTAAACGAGGAGTTGCTCAACACTGTGAAGCTACCTTTTATGATTTTAGCTTCTGAATCATATTCCATGATGTAAACCATCTGTTCATTATAGCATTGTGCATTCATTATATCAATCTTTTCTGAATAATCACCTAGCTAAAAATGTTTTTTTAATAAAATAATGAGTCATTCTGTACACAATGTATAATAATTATGTATACAATGCTAAACCTAATACAGTCAAGTTCATTGCTTGGTCTTCACTTCCAACCCAGAGTGTATGGTTGGTTCTTAATGCCAACTCAGTTCATAACACTGCACTATTCAGCTTCACTTCACACTTCAAGGCATCTTGTTGCTCTTTGTAAAACCTTTCCAATTTCAAGTATTAATTTTGAGTCAGTGCTCAATATGCACAAGCACTTTAAGAGCTCAGATACACACCAAGACTGGCATATTTGCACATTTCAATGCATGTGAAGCTTCATTCACTGTCACATCATGACCAAGCTTAGGCTGCCTGTGATATGATTGGCTGCGAGATATGTTGTGGAAGATCGCACTCAGACCACACACTGAGCTGCACTGGGCAGGGGGATTAGGGATCCCTGGTGTCCTAAGCAACAGTTCCTTACTGTCCCATCCCTTGCCATATTCTTGGCTGCTTAAAAAATATACACTAAACACATATAATTGCCCTAAGTCACAATCCCCTGCCACATGGATGTGTCACACAGCGCCCCTCTCGCAAAGGCATCAGTGTGGCTTAGCTGTATTTCAATACACCCACTAGGGGTGGGGGCCTCCACAACCCCCACTGTAGTCCTTGGTGGGCTGGACTACAGCTGCTGCCAGTGGTGGTCAGGTTACTAGTGAGATCCAGCACCACCATGGCTTAGATGATCACCCTGTGAACAAAGCAGAAGGTAAATATGTAATGCTTGGTCATTTTGACATGATCCAATATAACATTGATGAATAATAATAGTAATAATAGTGATGCCAAATAATCACAAAGCCTTAGGGTCTGAGGCAAGTAGTGGCTATACTGCAGTCCTGATTCATTTATTTCCCATTCCAGACTATTAGTCATCTATCAAGTTGCATCTTTGATTGTCAATTGTTAAATGGAGTCTTTAAACATATATAGCCATCTTTTAGATTTTCTCCATTTGCTTTCACCCAAGACTTAACTGAAGTGATTCTTTTCACCACTATACAAATAAATCCTTTATTGTGCCCATATAACCTATACACATTTTGCAGCTCCTGGTCAATCCCACACCTCCATGGGTATTCAATCCATTACTTACGGGCAAATTAGGGTAGGGTGGTGCCACACTGGAGTGGTGCGGCAGGTGTGGTGGCGGCAACTTTGAACCGTCGGACTTCTCTTCTTCGCGTCGCTTCAGACAAGCTGCCTTAGGATTCAGATTTCGTTCTGGTGGGTGAAAGCAGGAGAAAATTAGTATCATTCTTTTCCCTATAATCAGAGAAGAACTTTTTTCCCAAAACTTCAATTTATGGGTATCCATAAGATACCCTATATTAGAATGATTTGCAGTAAAACTTTTCTCAGTTTCAAAGTATGAAGCTGATAATTTACATTCGTTGTATGAGAATAATTCATCCAATGGATAGCACTTGTATCTATATTACAAATTTAAACAAAACAATTCCACTCTTGTGCAATTTGTTTATTTCTGCCACTACTGTGTAGAACTGTTCAAAATACTAAGCCAGACAAACACTCTGGCCATCCATGTCTGACACTGTCTGACACTAGGCAACCATCTGCTGTTTGATTGGAGCTCATCTGAGAGGGAGGCTCAGAGTGGAGTGGTCAGAGGTCATTTGCATTGAAATTGTCCAGATGTCCTCAGCGAGACTCCTGACATACCTTGCCTTGTCTCTCTTCAGGAGAGCTCTAGCCCAATATGACAGAGCTTGACAGCATGATTCTTCTTGATATTCTCCTGCATCTCCCCAAAGCAATACCACCTTGAAGTGTTCTCCAATTAACTCTCTTGCAGCTTTGTGAGTTTGAAGATATCCCACATTTCTATAGGGTCCTCAAGGGACCTGAGCATATTGAACCACTTTGAGATTGCATATTCATGAACATATGCTAAGTCCTTCAGTTTTTCCATATGAAACAGTATGGTTATATCTTGAGATTCTTCATGACCAAACATGAAGCTTGAGTATAGCAACAAGAGTCCTGTGATCAGTTGCAAAATACTCTACACTCTTGAAACCCCTGCTGTTCAGAAGGATCCTCTGACAAGTATTTTAAAGAATAAGGTTAATATCCTTAGATACCCTTCTAGCATTACTATACCAAGTCCAGAGGTGCAGCCTGAATCTCTAATACCCCCACCTACAAAGGTTTACCCCAGGCCTGTTTGTAAGGATAAGTGCCACATCTGCACCACTCCGGCTGTCCCTGAAACAAAGAGCTTTGCTTGGGGTTCTTTCCCCCTTAGAATATTGGGGTCCCATAGGTGGCAGGCTTGCCTGCTATGATGCATTGGCAGAAATGAACAAAAAGGACGGGTGACTTGTTTCAGCAACTAATGTGTGCTGGGTTGGGTACATGGCACACATTCATGGCAAGCACTTTGCATGTTAAGTTTGTTTAGATGAAGCTACTAAACCAAAATATCAGTAAAATGATGGCCATCACAGTGTTACTGAACTTTGGGATTGCTTGTTAAATTTACGAGATTCAGCATCCAGTAGTCAGTAATACGGTTCAATGAAATTCACAGATCATAGTATTCTGAGTCGTGCTTATTATATAAACATCTCCAAAGGCCACTACCAACCAGCAATTTGTGGTAAAGAAATGTCTCTACTGTGAGCATTATTATACTACCACAATCATGGAATAATGTACAGTGCAGTCAATGACATGACTATTTATTATTCCCCCAATACCATCCCTGATGAAGCTGGGGGAGCTTCAGAGTTGTGGGCTGCAGCAAATGGCATAGGTGGTCTTCTTAGTAACTTTAGCACTTTGTCTTGAGCCCCGCCCTCAATGCAACTATACTCTATTGATTCTAATTTGAGCCTTTAGGCACGGCTCAGGGAGACTGCGCTGTTGCCACATCAATCCATCACTCTCCTCAGAGGGGCTCGCTAACCCCCCCCCCCCTCCCCTCTCTCTCTCTCTCTTATTTACGTTATATATAATCTCTTTTGCTTGGCTGTGCAGGACGCGAGAGGGAGACCTACGCGAGTCTTCCATGGTGGCGGAAGGGTGAATAGTGCGGCCTGGCGCTTGTTGCCAAGGTCCCTCTGGCGGCAATGTCGCATGAGCCACGTTGCCAAGGGAAATAGAAGGTTTACAGAGTTGTTGTCTTTCCCTCGAATCCCAAGCCATTCATAACAACATGCAGTCGTATTATATATATATATATATATATATATATATATATATATATATATATATATATATATATATATATATATATATATATATATATATATATATATATATATATATATTTATAACGTGAGACAGATCGCCATGCACAGGTCATCGCTAGATGTGTAAACAATGGGGGGTTCCCCGGGCCAAGCCACAGGGCTCAAGTTAAGAGTTGATAGACTATAGCTTTGTATAGCCTTATGCCTGTTCCTTAATCTCTTCTAAATATCACCCTCCCTTTCAGGCTAGTCGATAAATGGGTGCCTGGGGAAACCTGGGGAAGGTAACTGTGGCAATCCTGGATTTCACAGTGGCCTGCGTCCCGAGGTAACTGGTTGTTACCTACCACAGGCTCAAAGGGCCAGTGAATTGAAGATGAGCACCACAGCCACATGCAGCTATAGCGTATGCACCCACCTTTACCCCTTACTCATCAGTAGCCCTGAAACAGGCGTGTTTAAACTTCTCATGCTGAGATAAGAATGATGAGCTGGCTGCGTGGGTTCCTATTTAAGCCTGGGTTTGGCAACCTCCCATAATTGTGGACGCTGATAGGAAACTCTATGCTGGATCCAAAATCACAATCAAGCACAAAAATGACTAGCTCTGGCTGAGGCATAAACTAACAGGAAGCTTACACCAGATTTGAGACTGCCACTGCATATGCTTGAACACACACCAGTTTCTCAAGATGGAACCCCAGAGGATTGCATCTTGAAATTTTCTTTTAGCTGATGAATATCCTCAGTTTTGCAACAAGTCTGTGGTGTCACAGAGAACTCAGCATTACTATACCAAGTCAAATGGCGAGGGTTGCATCTCTAGAATCAGGAACCATCAATCCTTTACTTCTGGACTTTGCGAAGTTCACAAGGAGTGAACTGTTTATGTTTTTGGTGCCAGAGCCATGGGGACCACATACAACTCATGATGGCCAATCCTCTCTGTGCAGTAAATGCATGGAAGTCGCCTCAATGAGTGTGCGTCACGTGGGGGGCACTGGTCGACTATAGAGTTGAGCTTGGCATAAACCTCATTACTATAAAAAGACACATAGTGTAAATACCCTGGAAATAATAGTAAATGCAGAACTAGCAATCACCTTCAGTGAAAATGCATGACACAACCTTAACATTTGCTTCCAGTCCTCCTCCAAAGAGTCCTACTACTCTCCCCCTGCTCCTCCCCTCCCGCTCCTTTTGTCCCTTCAATTTTACCAGCTGATAGTTTCCCTAGATCCTAATACTACAGCCTGTTGTCACATTGAGGAATTGTTTCAATAAACTTACTTCAATATTTTGATTTAAAGACTGACTATAATATAATCATGCATTTTTTTGTTACAAAATTCCATTCCTAAATAAGATCACCATTTCTATATACAAGCACTATTTGAATGACTGCTAAGAGAAACTTATATAAATCCCATTAATCTGGATTCCATTACCAAACAGCTTTTCACAAAATTGCATGAGGAAATCTAACCTAATTTATTTCAATCCATGACTCGTAGGCAATACCATTTAACTAAATCTACTGGAAGAGACTTAGTATTAATCAAACACTGGTAAGACTTGAAGAATTAGTGTGCCCTGAAGGCACTAGCAGCATGTGGTAATCAAAGCTCAACAGATAATTTTTACTAATGACTTCTTAAGTTTAATAGGACCAAAAATCCAACATGCAACACAAGCATACACAAGACAATATGCAAAAACAAATAGAATCAAAGAAAATAATTCATAACAAAGCCAAGAAACAACAACCTTATGGCAGGTGAAGGAGGGGAGAAAAATGAAAGCTGGCAGTTGGAATAAAGAAATGGCCGAGGCTAAAGTGGAAAGAATCAGAATCAACAGAGCAAAAAACTCAGGGTATAGAAACAATTGATTATATATATATATATATATATATATATATATATATATATATATATATATATATATATATATATATATATATATATATATATATATATATATATATATAAAACACTTCTTGTTTTCCTGTTAAGAAATTTGAAATCAAGAGTAAAATGTGGTGTTTCAGATACGCAAGTAAAAATCAAGGTCAGAATAAATTGTGAGAAAATTTCTAGATCAAAGATTCCTTAGCCAAAGAAAACCAGAAATATCCCTTGAAAATCTTAGAATAAACCTATAAAGGAAGCCAAATAAAATCCAACCATGACTAAATAGTTTCAAAAGATATTTTCACACAGCAGAGCTGATAAATGTGATCATATGAAGACATAACATGAAAACACCAATGACTGCACTCATTCTATTAGTAACAAGTTTGTACCTCTGACTTGTTGTTCGAGCGACATTATAACATCAACTGCCATGTTGAGAATGCCCAGCTTAGTCTGGGGCTTGTCAGTTTTCAGATGTGTCATACACATTCTTCCGAGTTCCTTGAGAGCGTCGTTTATGTCACGGATTCTGATCCTGGTGGGTGAAAGAACAGGTGATGGTGTGTTAGTGTTAGTAGTGGATGGGTAAGAACCCCAAGCTGGGAATAGTCCTGCCCTACCCAACACTCCTCTCCAACCACCCCTGCCACAGTGTATTCTATCCTCTTAGCACTTGGAAAGTAAGAGGACTAGGAAATTTATTCCCAGGCAGTGGCAACAGGGTGTGGCTGGGTGAGGCTGGGTGAGAGCAAACTAGCCCAGTTGGGTTCAGCATGGCAGGCTTACCTCTAACCTGCTGCTCCAGTGTGGTGATCACCTCCACAGCCATGTGCAAAATGTTAAGCTTGGTCTGCGCCTTATCATTCTTACAATGGATCATACACATACGACCTAATTCCTTAAATGCTTCATTTATATCACGTACTCGTACTCTGAAAGGCAAAACCGTAAATGTCATCATTATTGATAACCAAAGGGATTCGAGATGCAAAGTGCCTGAATGCACTTTATGAAATAATGAAGCACGCAAAAGATTAAGGGTGTATTAAGTTCAAGACAATTGCGTAAGTAGGAAAGCAGCCCCTTCATATTTGGGTTATTTGGTAGTTACAATTAATGAGCACATTTACGGTTTCCATTTTCCTCTTGGCTAGAAGCAGGACTATATTTCAAACAGGCCTTGATGAATAGAGAATCTGGAAATCAAATATCTGTTAATAAACAATGTAATCATAGGAGAAACCATAATCAGACAAACACCCAATATGAAGGGGAAATATAAAACACAAGCAGAGGCAAAATCAGGCAAAATATAACACTGAGAAAGAGAAAGAAAGAGAGAAATACATACATACGCTGGGTTTTCATTGTATGTAAGGTTTACACCATGAAAATCATGCACATTTTGAAATCACACAGAGCCAATACTTATTGCAATGGTGAGAATAAGAATCTGTTCCACACGTTTTTGTCTTGCTCTACAACCATGATTTATCCTCAAGGGTGCCCTTCCTTCCTCACGGTGACTCGATGAAGAGTCACCAGTAGGAGGACAAGGCTGACGCATGCAGACATGTATGGAGTCGTAAAAAATATAAAAAGTTAGAGAAACAAGTAGAGTGGGTGCCAATCATCCTGTCAAATGCTGTCCCTTCAAACAAGTGTAACAGCTCATTAATACCTGAAACAAAACCAGAGTTAAATGAATAGAGTTGTCTCTCTTGCCATGGGCATGGGCTGGTGCATCAGTTCAAGAGTTACAAAACGGTGTGGAATCTATTCTTATCCTTCCATAAAAAATTACTGCATAGGATATTACATTATTAGGACCCAACAATGTGTGTGTGTGTAGAAAGACAAAGAGATACAGATGGCAGAAACAGCAACAAATGGGGTGTGTGAAAGGTGTAGGCAAACACACGAAGTAGTGCTTGTACTACATTTACTCTAACATTTCGACAGTCTTCTTCAAAGAGGATGAGACAGCCATGTAGGAGGGATGCAGGTAGATATATAACAAACATACTCATGAAATAGGCACTCATTTATGTCAACCATATTCTAGGTCATGATATATTTGATGAAGGAATAAATCTATGCCCCTAAAGACATATCCATGCAGGAGTTGACTTTTGAAAGCATGCCTTAAAAACTGCTCAAACAACTGCCTGTGACATGAGTATGCATGGTAAACACAGCAACAAAGAGGGGCAGCAAACAGATCATTAAGAGAATTGTAGTAAAGATATTTGGTCAACAATACATAATAGAAGAAAAGGTAAAAATAAGAAAGGCAATGGAGATGATGCCAATAAATAATTTGTAGAGGAATATAAATATGATTTTAATCTATTCCTACAAAGGCCAGTTATTATTTTTTTAAAAGCTCTCATCCAAAAATATTTGTTTGAAAATATCATTTAAGCCCAATTTTATGGCCTGATCTCATTATAAAATCTTTGTGAGACATTCAAGATGAATAATTAAATTGTCCAAATATATGTTATTTAACTTTTTTGTTATTTATTTCAGATAAAATATAATTGGGAAAAGGAGGTACTGAACATTATAATTTGTCCAGTCAGCTGAGAGGGCAAAGACAACATGTAACCAGAGGAAAAGTGTGAAATGAACACCCAAGCCCTAGACCCACTGGCTCAGCTGGAGTTGCAGGATGATGCTGCTACCTCCAGTCTTCTGGATTCACCTTGGTACTAAGACATTTATATCAAGATTAATTTGGCCATTATTTTGTTGGCTACAAACCAGTATTTCTCAACTTTGTATTACTGTTACAATGAAAATAAATCATTATGAAGATATCATGTGTTTGTGGCACACAACTTTCAGTTAAGTTTTGTGCATCCTCTTAGAAGGGATGACAGAGGTGAATCCACTGAGTTTAAACATTCAGCATCACAAGTCAGCTGAATCTGAAACCGATAACCTTAGGATTTTGACTTACTATTTTTGATACCCAAAGAGGCGTGAGAAATACTGATCTGAATATCAAGTAACATAAAGTAGACTATATATGTCTTAACATTAATGCTGAGCAACTTCCACACACACACACACAGACATTTTAACACAAACAACAATAATAAGAAGCAGTTTGCACAGTATCACTATAAGTTGTTCTACTTATCAATAACTCCTTTTAATCTGTAACAGTATAATTAATTCAAAATCAATATTACCTTAAATTATTGATTTTGATCCCATTCTGAAGCTTTATATTATTAATCCATGTATAATACAAATCAACACTTCTGTTTAAGATAAGTTTAATTTATGCCAAATATAAACTCCATAATAATATGAAACCAAGTCCAATAGGTTTAATAAAAACCCCTAAAAATTTCAGCACAGAATGTCAACCAACAGCCGCTGGTGTCTTATAGTGATGCAAAACTGCTCTGCCCAGCCACAAGGAACACTGAACACTGGGACTCACCTTTCCCTCGCATTGTTGGCCTGGCGCCGCTCCTTCTCTCTTAAGGCTTTAGTTTCTGGGTCTGCACATTCGTCCTCCTCCGTACTGGAACAAGAACTAACAAGAGGTCATTATCAGAACTTAAATACTGTTAATAAGGAACAGCCCTGAAATAAGAACTAAATCTTAAAGTCAAACAGATAACAGTAGTGTGAGTAAGGACATTCTAAGAAATCCTGCTACTACTTTATTATTTTGATGATAATCATCTTAATAAAACATTCATGTATGCAGTCTAATAACATGAAAATAAACAGGATTGATGATACACTGAACTGACATTTCTTCAAAAAATGTATGTTTTTACTCCTTTAGTAATCAAGAACATCTTTTCCTTCACAGAACTTTAGCTCATAAATGACTAGTCCTATTTAAGAACTATATAACAAAACATCAGGTTCTAGAATCTAAATTCTTATGCATGAAAATACCCAATTATAATTTAAAATCATCAAAGGGTAATTTTCAACTGATATTTAAAACCACTACCTTCAGTGGTGAGCATGTGAGATGGTGTAAACAAAATGAAGGCCAACAATCATTTGACTACCATATAAAAAATTCACTAAACTTGAAATAATGACCAAAAGTACTGGTAGTGGTGTATGGTGAGAGGCAATGGAAATGTCTAGAAAGGTGATGAGCCAAGAAAGTTGATGTTAGACTGAACAGACTCATAAGTTTTGGTGTGAGTAGTGGTATTATGTTCCTACACAATGATGAATAAAAACTCGAGAATGTGAACACCTAAATATTCTACGAAAAGTGCATGGTAAGGTCACCTCACCTCACCACGCTACACTCAACCTCATCCTCACTCTAGGTCTTACACTTCTTTCATTCCTTCCTATATATACTAATCTATCTGACAGCACTTTTTCCTTCAGCACACTCAGCTCATACAAGAGATCCAGAATTAGATCTCCAGGTAGGGTGGAGATGGATGGGCCTTGCCCTGTCACCTATCAGCCCCAAGGTTGTGACAAACATTCAGTAGGGGTGACCCTCTCCTACCTGTCTTTTGTAGCAGAATGGGAAGAACTAACCCTAAGGAGACAGACGTTTCTTGTACAGGGCACCCAAGTGTGTTTATAAGCTTAACAGTACATTTCCTTGTGTGAAAGTGTTACTCTGAGCCTCTAAATAAAACTACATTACCTCAACGTTATCCATTTTTCCCTGATTCCCTCCATGTGGCCAAACCACCTTAGTGTGTTACCCTGAACACATCTGACAGCTTAGTGTCACGTGTCATATGAAGCACACAAATGATGAATGGGAAAAGTGGTGAACATGAGTGTTTATGTTGATGTATCATAAAAAAAAAGGAGAATTACAAGTGGAACATAGTGACAATCTGAATGAAAGGTAATTGTTATGTTGTGGCCAGACAATTAGAGTGAATTTCATTTACTCCATCACGTGACAGAATCAGTTTACAACTTGAGATCAAGAAATGGCATTCATGAAAATTGGTCCTTACTTTGATCCAACTCAACATGCACAAAAACTATATATCAATACCTTCGTGACCGTTTGCCACCCTTAGTTCCAGCTGGCATAGACCCCGCCACAGTGGTGGTGGGAAGGTGCGAGGAGAGATCTTCCGTCTTGATGTCCAGCTTGTCCTTGGAGCTGTCGCCTAAACCTGAATGGAGGAAAGAGCATTACTCCATGAGGGCTGATGCATCAGGAGGGAGGCCTGTATCATATGTTTTATACATCATGGTGACATAAACCACAATGTTATTTTTATAATAACAAATATGATGTACACACATGTACAGCATAATTCTCTAATGGGATAGAAAAGTCAGTTGATGTACAGCTTACTGAAAGCAAAAATGATGATCAAGTGTGTTTCTTACCTGAAACAAGGCCTTTTAGGTCTTGAGAATGGGACCCCAATGTTGTGAAAGTGGAATTTGGTGGGGCTCCAAGATGTGAATCTAGAGCAGATGGGTAGGGAGGGAGGGAGCCTCCATGGGAGGACGGCCCAAGGTGACCTCCAGCCCCTGGTAGACCACCTGTGGTTTCTGCGTGGCGCTGTAGCACATTAACAGCATCCTCCAATCTCTCATCTATTCTTGATCCCTAAAAAGAAAAAGAAAAGTTTGTTCACTGGTAAATGTTTACAGTAAGTCAGATAAACCATGACAGCTGAGGGACGTAACACTTAAGGCAATCATATCTCATTTGGTTCTGCGTGAGGCGTGACTATTTGAGTCCTGGTATGAATTAAAAGATATGCATTCATGTATTTAATCTATTTAAATATTGCAGGAGTAAAACTTTCAAGTTTTTCATATAGTACTTTTCTTAAGTTCAATGCATTTGACAACAGAACATAAGCAATGTAAAACCACTCCTGCTCTTGAGAAATGTCCAAACACACAAACCAAGCAGAAGAGAAAGTGCATTACCTCAATATCTCGTAGGTAGTCGATTGCGGACTCTAAGTTCTCCTCTGCCATACGTGGCTATAGTGCAATAAAGAAGAAAAGAAGAAAAAAATGTATAATAACCATGCAAACTTAAGTGAAAAGGTGTACTAGTTCATGCAAAATGTGGTGCAGTCTTACATACTGATAAAAATTCATGCCATGTCAGTGCAAGACAACATGCAATGTTGTCAGGAAATGAAAAATTAAGGCAACACGTGGAACTACACAAAATTAAACAATGCGCTACTTTCTCCCCACTCAGAAGATCCTACATCCTGGTAAGAGGATGTTCACTGATGCATTGCTTTTATCACTCAAAACTGCAAAGCAACAGTAGTGCACAGCAAAGGGACACCTAGGCCAATGTCTGGTGATGTTCAATGCTACACATTATTGGATAACAAAATGAATGGATCATTTTATAAATCCTAATACATAACTAATAAATATACAAAACAGTCCTACAACTATATTGATTAAGCTTGCAGTTTCTATACAGAACACTAATGTGAAAAAACAATAACACTGAGAAGTTAAAATACAAAATCATTCACTGCTACACACAGGGTACTTTGATGACAGATTTGTGCCCCGGACTAAGAAGACTACAGACATGCAAGATGAACTAGTCACAAGTGGAGATGCTGAAAAGCTTAGTGCTGGTGTTGCAAAGGATGCCATTAACAGATACAATGCCAAAAAGAATTTGACAGTGTCCCTTTATCATCTATACCCAACTGTGTCAAACTTAACAATGTGCACAAAAGAACTAGTTTCAGTGGTTCTAAAATGGTGCTCTAGTTGGAAGAAGCCCCGGAGACTTACCATCGGAAGAGAACGATCAAAGTGAGGTGAGGTGGGCGTGTGAGGCTGTGGCCACTGCTGGGGGGCCCCACTGGTGGCGCCGGAGGTGAGGGGTGGCGGGGAGGTGGCCGACACAGGGGTGCCGGGGTTACTGCTGTAGCTGCTGGATGTCTGCTCGCCGGGGTAAATCTGATAAACACAACAACAGCCTTTAATAGTGAGGGCTAAAAATTCTATAAAAATGGTGTACAGACAGATTTCCTAAAGATCTCAAAATGATGGATTATAGTGACAACAGTTTGGGTGCAGGAAGGCATCACAGAGACAGTGGCCAGGTGATACAAGAAAATAAGACTCTGTGAGAGGCCAGTCAGCTTGCAAAATGCAGTTCCTGAAAACCTATGGTCTGTAAAGTATAGAATAAGTCCTTCTGCCCCGAGGTTTTAACGATCTCAGTGATTTGCTGCAGAAATTTGTTGATGTTTTTTCTTTGAATTCACACTGTACACATTGATTTCTACTCTTCCATCAGGAGCAGACACCACACAGGGTACTTACAGAAGATAATGCTTTGCCGAGTGTGTCACCAGTATTTGCTGTGGCTGTGGCCTGGGTGTGGTTAGGCACAGGGGAGTGTGTGTAGAGTGGTGAGGAGGTGGCCACTGAGCCGCCTCCTGTTGTGCTGCTTGCACCTGGCCCTCGGAATGATGACATGGGTGGCAAGCCTGAGGCCATGGTTTCATAACCCTGCAGAGGTAAAAAGTAATTCTTAATATTTCATTAATATGATGTCCCATGACAGTGATCAATTTCATCCAGTTATGTATTGAAACTCACAAGCCTACAAGTGCCAAATTTATACAGCAAGAAAAGTTTGGCTTATCTATGCATACAGAGTTGATGTTATTTAAAGTCTTAGACTCTGCTGTACAATCATAACATTTCCCTCCACACCTCCAAGATACAGAGGACACTTGATAAAAGTTGCTGCTGGCAAACTTTATCTTTGCTGTGGTGGTGGTGGCTGCAGTCTTGATATTTCAGAGGGCTTAATTAATATGTAAAATTTCCATGGTACATGACCACCAAGATCTGTACTGCAGGTTAATTTGTAAATGTTGAGCAAGACATACAAGGCGTGAGAAGTCTTGTTTCCCTCCTGTACTTACCATGTGGTCAGGGAGGTGAGGGGCCATGTAGTGTGGCTGTGATAGGTGGGAGGAGGGGCCCATCATGGACGGTGAGGGGTAGGGATAACTCCCCATGGCTCCTGCCACTGCCGCTGCTGCTGCTGCTCCGCTCCCGCCACCCCCAGTTGCTCCCCAGACATCGCTGCCTCCACCCTCTGTAAGCCGAAGAGGACAGCAACATGTTTAAAATCATACGAGTTTACAAACTGCTCAGAATTTTTTGGTGTGTAGTATCATTAAAGGCTGTATCCATTGACTATTTAATGTAGGACCCGAGGCTAGGTTGAACTTGGTATTGTTTACTATTCAACTATGGAAAGTATTGTATTATTTACTATTCAATTATTGAGAGCATCAGACACCTCTCCACGCGAAATTGACCTCTCTTTTGATTTCTCGTTCTATTTTCTTTTGTTGGAGCAGCGTCTAGCGGGCTTTTTTTGTTTATTGTTTATTGCCCTTGAGCTGCCTCCCTTGCTGTAAAAAGAAAAAAAAAAAAAAAATGCTGCCTGCTTACCCATGAAGTAGGAGTCCCCATAGAGGCCGCCGGGCTTGGGCGACGTGTACCGCGGCGAGTCCTGGTTGAAGTCATCTGAGCCATACTGCAAAGAAGGTTACCACGATTACTACGAGGCAATAATAATAAAAAAAAAAAGCAACTTATTGGCTGTTTTTTTTTAGGTCTCAAAGAATGAAAGCTCAAATGAAGAAATTATTAAGAGGTCAAAAAAAAAAGTTATTATCTACCTAATAGGACATTTTTTTTTTTTAAGAGCATCTCTCTACAGATGAAAGGTACAAGTCTTCATAACTATTATCACTGCTTTAGTATATACTATATATAGGTTAATCATGTTTTCCAACTCTAGGAAGCTTATTGGTAACACCAGACAGGAGTCTATAAGAAAATAAATCTTCGCTGTATTAGTGAAAGTTGTCAATAAAGAAATTGGGAGTCACGAACTTCCTTGAAAACCGTTTTATGTATGCACTAACAGTGACTGACACGCTACATTATGTACGAATTCCCTTTATCCATTGCACACAGCCCCTGAACGCTGCGTGCCCGAACCTCGCCCAGGGCGGTGCCGAACCTGAGGCGTCGGCGTCGGCGGCGTGAGGACCTCCCTGAGACCGCCGCGGGGCTCGGTGTGCGTGAGTAATGGCGGAGGAGGGTGACGCAGCCCCGCGACGGTCCGGCCAGGTCTCCGTGATACAGGGCGGCGGTAATATTGGGTAATATCACTTATCGCGTCGGTGGCTACCAAACCCAATAATGTGGCTGGGCGGCCCCGACGCTTCATCCAATAATGGGAAGTCTACTGCCCCCTCTTGCTCCTCTTCTTGGCCCCCCTACCCTCTCCCTCAGCACCACCACAATGCTAGCCGCAAGCACTCTCTCTCTCTCTCTCTCTCTCTCTCTCTCTCTCTCTCTCTCTCTCCATACACACACACACACACACACACATATAGATATATATATATATATATATATATATATATATATATATATATATATATATATATATATATATAAAACGATCACAAAAACACAGCGCCAGCTCCGAGTTGGCTCGCAGCCTCCCGGCCACAAGTGAACAGCTTCAGCGTGTCTGCAGGCCCTTGCTCGGCGGCGTCACGGCTTCAGGCCAAGAGGACCACACGGGCGGTCGCGCAGGGTGGCCGCCGGTAGCAGGGCACGGGGCCGCGGATCATAAGTTCAGGTCCATGTGTAACAATATTGTCTGCGATGAACGAGGCTGAAGGGAAGTCTCTTGGAGGCACTGGATGCAGGAAGTCATGACAAGTTGTCGACGACGAAACAAAACGGAAGTGTCCGAACGCCAAGTGCGGCCACTTTAATATGAGACTTATTGAAGCCATAAACTGGGAGTAAATAATAAATGGACACTCATAAAGCTAGGAAGTGCCAGGCCGGACATCAAGACGGCGGCCTGAGGGGCGTAACCCGCCTGGCAGTTTAGGCTCATCCCGCGCCACAACGGGCAGCAACTTGCCCCTTACCGCCCTACCTGCCACTCCGCCGCTTTTCATTAAGTTGAGAAGATAATTTCGCGGCGCTGAATATGAAAAGTGCACTCAAGAAAATTACTCAATACGAGCGAGACGTAGACATCCGTACACTCCAGGCTGCATGCTGGTCCGCTCGTCCTCACCCTCCCTTCACCCCGTCTCTTCCTCCCCGCACCGCCCACAAGCCCGCCCGAATGGGCCTCGCACACCACCGTGCTCAGCTATTCCAAGCCCATCATGTTTATTTCTAAGTAAAACCTATACACCAGACAAGGATACGGAGAGCCACGGCAGGAGCAAGCCGTTGTGGTTTACACCCCTGGACAGCTTACTCGCCAGACGCTGACCTGCACTCCCTCTCCGCCGCCCTCGTCCCCACCGCAGCACCTCCAAGCTGTCCGCCAAATACAAGACACTCTTACAGCTTCACAGTTATTCATACAATAATTCCAGGTCAAGCCAACCCCGTGTCGTGGGTCGCATGATTAGGGCGTCTCGGGGCCACCTGGCCCGAGATGAGAGCGGGGCGCACACACCAGACGGCCGAGCACTTTACGAGGGTGGCTGAGCCCCATAAAGAGGGAGAGAGCGCTGGGGAAGAGATGCCGCTGCTGTTTCCTTCAGTGCTGCTGCTGGGCGGACGTTCCATCCATGGGTGCCTTGTTTTAGGGGTGAAATACCAGGTGGTCCTGAGGCTGGCTGCTGGAACCAATTGGAACAAACAAGTTGTGTGGTTCGTGGTTTGTGTAAAACAATAGTATACTTCATTACACTGGTCTGGGGCACCGGAATAACGGCGGTCAGATGAAAAAATGCAACACTATTTACAAGTAGTATAATAATAAAAGACGTACTACTGGCTAGAAGCAGCTGGAATGCATCACACTAGATGTGGTCGTTCCGGGGGTGATGGAGCGACGAGAGCAGCAAAATAACCTTTTCTGGGAAGCGGCGTCTTCATAATGCACGACCGTCAACGGCGACCACTATACCGTCTTACAATGTTAATGACGGACAGCCTCGCCCTCGGTGCACTGCCACAGTGGGAAAGCCTCTTGACTTTATTTGGTTGGATACAGTCCCGGAAATATCTTTACCCAACAACAAAAAACAACAACATTGATGTAACTTTCCTGTTTTCAGCTGTGGAACTGAAAACGTTTAACATTTTCCTTACGAAACACAAGTCAGCAGCACGCACAGCCTTCCAAATTATATCTAGCAATAGTTAAACACGCTCGCCTAAGCAGCGAATAGAAATGCTCATCATAAGCCTCTCATCACCATTGTCATCGCCAGCAACAGACGCTCTGGACGCAGCTATTGTGCCCGACTTAGCTTCCCCGAACATCAAGGTCAAACTAATGAATGGCCCACTAGGCGTGCTGCATCCTAGGTCATCATCTGCTGGCAGTCCCTCCCTCCCCGTGCCGCCGGCGGAGCAGTGTTGACGCACACCTGAACAGCGTCACCGAGGCGTGCATAAACGTGTTTATGGCTCAGCGGCAGCAGACACACCTAATGGCCGGGAGACAGTCGCGGCTAGTCTGTTCCGTGATCCAGATCCATAACGAAGTTCTTGTTAAGCTTAAGGGTCATGCATGTTGATACTACAGCCTATTGTGTGTGCCGGGCGAGGCTATTGGCAATGACCGACGCACTCAGAAGGGGCGTGTCTTGGGACGCGGATGTGAATGTGCATCACTGGGCGTCACCAGTGTGTGTGTGTGTGTGTGTGTGTGTGTGTGTGTAGAGAGAGAGAGAGAGAGAGAGAGAGAGAGAGAGAGAGAGAGAGAGAGAGAGAGAGAGAGAGAGAGAGACTCTGGAGTGCCAGGAATCACGGTGCATTGAGGAAAGGAAGACCACACGAGTGACATGCGAGTTCGCTGACGACAGGGCGGAGCAGGTGCATGGCCAAGCAAGCTGCCGGGCCAACAAGAGGCAGGCAGGGGGCAGCGCTGACAACACCAAGATTACAAAGCGGAGAGCTGAGAACCCGATGACCTGTTGGGAACCTTATAGCCTGTCGTGGCTGTGTGGTAAGTGTAGGAGACTGTTTGGAGGGCGTAGCGGGCTGTGTGCTGGGTGTAACTGGCTTTGGTGGGTGTAGGAGGCTGTTTGGTGGGTGCAGTAGGGTGTAGGGGGCTGTGTGCTGGGTGTATCTGGCTTTGGTGGATGTAGGACGCTGTTTGATGAGTGCAGGAGGGTGTAGCGGGCTGTGTGTTGGGTGTAATTGGCTTTGGTGGGTGTAGGACGCTGTTTGATGGGTGCAGTAGGGTGTAACTGGCTTTGGTGGATGTAGAAGACTGTTTGGTGGGTGCAGGAGGGTGTAGAGGGCTGTGTGCAAGGGAGTAAATGGTTGTAGTGCATGTAGATGGGTGTAGCCAGCCGGTTGGTGGGTACAAGTGTGTGAGGAGGGTGTAACGGCCCGGTTAGTAAGTACAGGTGGGTGTGTGGCTGTGCGGTGGATGCTGCGAGTTGTCTAGTAGGAGCAGAAGTGTGTGTAGGTAGTGGTGTAGCTTTGTGATGGGTGTAGCATCATGCGCGTGGGCGGGGCAGCGAGTGAGTGCCCATGGAAACCGTTGGGCATCGAGCCATAGGACTGAAGGGCTGGAGTAGATGTGTCTGGGTTCCCACTCCAGCATGCGTTAGGACTGTCCGTGATATCTACCGTGTCTTAACCTTTGTCGATGTGAATAAAAGCTAAAATGTGAATGTCAGGCGGAATAAGTAAGAGAGACTGCGGCAGCGACGAACCCACCTCCGCCCCCGTTCCTTCACGCCATCAACCCCCTTCTTCCTTCCCTCCCTCTGTATGTCGTCCACCAGCTATATATCACCAAAAAGAATCTGAACACTTCTGGAGCAACGGATGACTATGAAAAGTGACATCTAACATACTACTTACTGCTTTCAACCCTTCCCCTTCTCCTCGCCCCTCCCTTTCTTTCTTCCTAAGAGTATAACGTCATCAATTATAACATGAACATTGAAGCATCGGGTTGAAGAAGAAAAAATATATTCACTGCTGAGTTTTCTAACACTGAGCGTCTAGTCTTCAACCTCGCCCTTGTCCCTTCCCTCCCTCTCTCTCTTGCGATGCCGCCCCCTGAAGCACTGACTGAAACTAACGTGTTAAACAATTCTCAAGCCCCCCTATACTCCTAAAGCAACGACTCAAACACTAAATAGGGCCACTTTTCTAACATACAGAGTCTAGTCCTCACCCTCGCCCCTGTCCCTTCCCTTTCCTTTTCTCTCGTGATGCCGCCCCTTAAAGCCTTGACTAAACTAACTTGTTAAATAGTATACACAAGTTCTCCTATACACTCCTAAAGCAACGACTCAAACACTATACAGGGCCAGTTTTCTAACATACAGCGTCTATTCCTCGCCCCTGTCTCTCTCTCTCTCTCTCTCTCTCTCTCTCTCTCTCTCTCTCTCTCGTGATCCGCCCCCAAAGCATAAGATAAAACAGCATTCTCAAGCCCTCCTATACACTCCTAAAGCAACGACTCAAACACTATACAGGGCCAGTTTTCTAACATACAGCGTCTATTCCTCGCCCCTGTCCTCTCTCTCTCTCTCTCTTTCTCGTGATCCGCCCCCAAAGCATTAGATAAAACAGCATTCTCAAGCCCTCCTATACACTCCTAAAGCAACAACTCCAACACTATACAGGGCCACCTTTCTAACCTAGCGCCGTCAATCGTGCTAGATAGCGAGGGGCACGCGTGTCTGGCTCAGGTAATAGTTAGGGTTCGTATCAAGCAGGTAAGGATGTGACGCCACGACTGCGATAAGGAGGAGTACAACAACCCGCACTTGACTGCCACATCCCGGCCCTCAACAGCCCCACGAGACGACCTGCGACGCACCCCTCACAATTCTTTATGCTCACATTCTCACACACACTGACAGGTTGATTGAAAAAGATAGATAGGTGGACAGGGATAGAGAAATCACAAAACAAAAGCAATCCACAAGGTCCACTGTCAGATAACTCCACCGTCTTTTAATACTGTCCCACAAGCTCTGTATTGGGAACTCTGAATGCGCCGATTAGTAGTGGTAGTCTGCACGGCGTAGCAAGACCACCACTACCACCACCACCCACCCGCCCACCTACAGCTTCTTTGGATGCCGCAGAACAGCCTCGGACTCGGTTCAGAACATGCACAAATCTCAACTTTGCGGGTTTTAGGGATATGCTTTGTAAGTTTTAGGGGTATGCAGTGTAATTTTAGACAATATTTAAGAAACGCCGGACTTGATGTAGCAGGGATTAAGTAAAAGACGACTTTAAGCTCTGAGCTCCACATTAAGCTTTATCCCACAAGGCGGCGTCGAGGGATGCAGGCAATTTTAATCAGCATTCGACATTTTGAGAAACGCGTTGACATTGACGAAACGCCTTGCTCGTCTCTGCAATACCTCACGTGTCTCAGGTGCCTGAAGCAGCCTCGGCCCCACCATGTGTTGATAGCACGATGGACATGGAAATTTCCAAAGGATGGAGGCTAATACAACTGATAAGCGCCTCTAAATGTAGCTTCAAGCAGTGATCATCCGCTGCTCGTATGTACCGTCTACCCACATCCAATTGAAAGATGAATACTACTATTAGCACTTCTACTACTACTAATAACTGTATATGAGGAATAAGAAGTTTCAGCTGCCTCGCTACATATTTCTATGAAGGCAGATTATTCAGGATCACACACCCCAGCTGCTTCATAGCGGCAACATTGGCCACTGGGATCCCGACGTGGAATTATCGTATCCATAGACCCTGTTGTCAGCCCGCACAGTGACTCACTCTCTCTGCCATCTCGGCACATCTTGGACGGGGGACAGGCACAGTCAAGGCAGCAGGAGATCTAAGTCAAGTTTTTTTCTTTCTTTTTATTTCGTCCGTGGTGGGAGGACCGAGGGGAGAAAAAGTGCAATATGAGGGAGGCGACGTCCACGGCTGGGTCATCATAAAACCATCACGGGTTTCCTTTGCCGGCCACGAAAGTGAAGAGAGGGTGAGCGACACACCGCCAGCCGCTCCCTCCCCCTCCAGCCTCGGACAAAGTCTTCACCACCGTCACCCTCTCAGACCAAAGGCGCCTCACACTCACCGCCAACTTTCCCGCGACGAAAATAATTTAAGTCAAGATATAATAAATTTCCCTTGAGGTGACCGCTCAGGAAACCATGTCTGCCACTTGCATGGGGAAGATCAATGCCACTCGGGGCTTCCGACGGCGGTGCAAGTCTCGGGTGAACCTTCACCTACACCCTCTTTTTGCGGGTCCTGAAGCCACTGCCATGGTTTGCTGTGTACCCTGGCGGCCCCGCTGTCTCATGTGACCCTGAATTACTGCGTCACAAACAACAATGATGAGCAAAGGACGGCGGGAGGAGTGGCCGAGGCTGGCGATCAGGAGGGAGGCTGCAGGGCGGGCGGGAAGGCCTGGGGCGCCCGCTAACTCGCCTAACAGCGAGGGTGTCGAGGGAACGCTCCGCACCGCTTCAAAGGCGCCGCCCTCCGGTAATTTCCATATCGTTCTTTGTGTGGCAGCAGTGTGGTGGTGATACAGGCGCGCTGGAGCCCGAGTTACTCCACACACACACACACACACACACACACACACACACACACACACCACACACACACACACAGTAGGTATTTCTCTTTTAAACTAGGTAATGCTAGGTGGAAGCCTAAAACAATTTTCAAGGAGCAACACTTCCACGGGCAGTCTGGCTCACCATCTCAGGGAGCCAAGACCGCGACCATTACTGTTACGATAAATAAATATATATACACATAAACACACATACATACAACAAAGTCTGGCACGTGACGAACGTTAAGGGACTTGTGGGACTAGAATCAATTCCATTGAGCAAATTTTTATATATACTTTACATTATAATAGTTTATTTTCTGCCTCCACTCCACCAGCGCCTCCGACCTGGTCTTGAATGTTTCATCTTCAATAATTTGTATCAAACTAGTCCGGCGGTAACCACGCCCGCTACTGAACAGAGCCACAGTCAAGTCCAACACCAAGAGCCCATAAAACCAGCCTCGCCACACAGCCTCTCCGCCTGGTCTACTCTGGGCTGATGCTGAGGTCAAGTGGGGTTAGGTGGAGCGACCCCGGCACCCCCCCTCCCCCACCACCCCAAATATTGAGGATCCATGCCATATTTCCAAGTCGTTCTTTTATTCATTGCCATCGACCGGGTGACCAGGACGGCCAGGCCTGAAATGAAACAACACAAAAAAGCACCTCCCGCATCCTTGAGCCGCGTCCCGAGCATCACGGGAAGGCTGAGGAAGGCGCTGCTCCCGTCACCATCCTCGGAGTGGCAACGAGAGGTTGGTGAGACGCTGCCACCTCCGGCGGCTACAAGACCTCGTTCCTGGTGCTCGCCCGCCGTCTCACACTAACACTGCACCCTAACTCGACACCCCGCAAGTTAACGCCTACTCCTTCTGACCCCAGCTCCTGACATGAGCTTACATAGGCCTACACGAGCCACATTCTGTCGGGGCAGCTTTGAGTACACTGTCAGGGCCGGGGAGCACAGGCATCCAAGGGGAGGCTGGGAGGCGGCCGAGCGCTCCCAGCCGTATGGAAATTTGAGCCCCCGAGGGTAGTGATGATATATGCAAAATCTCCTTGTCCAATACTCGGCAAGTCTAAGCGACCGATTCGTAAAGTCGCGTTGGACATATACCCGCCTTATCGTCGACATTCGTTGCTGTCAGGCGGGATAGCCTCCGCCTCAGGGAAGCGAGAAAAAAAATAATGATAAATACTGAAAGCCTTCCTTTGTTTTCTGTTCACCGTTCAGTTTCATATTTTCCACGATACGCCAATAAATAACCCGAGCATTCATTGATTCGTGAAGAATCCGCACAGAACAAACAACAAATGCAGCGATAAGCGGCTCTGTCTTGCGAGACGTGTTATTGTAACTCGGTGACGGCAGGCGGCGGGAGTCGGTGGCCTTTCTGGCGTTGCTTCACAGGCCGCAGGAACGGAAGCTTCGCAGCTCCCGTCGCAGTCAAACATGAAGGATAAATGTAGTTCATTCCCCCTCCCCCCCTCCCTGCGACAGCTCCAGGACGGGAGGAGTTTCTTATGCCGCCGGAGAACACCGCGAGATGATGATGATGATAACAGATAATAGACTGGCAGCAAAAAGATAGACCGGGTTATGTTTCAACACCGAGTGCGCGCCTCTGAGCCAACCTTGGAAGGGTGGCTCGAGCCCCTCATAAAACAGCATTGTTGAGAAAGCATTGTCGTCTCAGGGAGTTGCACAGGTGAGTGGTGCCCTCCAAGAGAGTATCTCGCACCCTATCTTGCCTCCAGCCACACCCTAACCACGCTCACTGCCTGTATAAAACCAAAAACGCAGATTGCGCAACACAACACCCCGTACAAAAACGGCTTTACGGGAGCATCACCACTACCTGAGCCTCGATAAACACGGCAAAAAGTGGGTGAGCGCCAGAACAGTGGCCGTGGGGCTGCTGACTCCGACGCGACTCCTACGCACACACAAACACGACCTCAACACGGGCGAACTTGGCGGCGGCAAACACGGATAAAAAGAGTAAGAAGGGAAACAAACAAACAAACAAAAAAGAAGAGTAAGAAAAACGGACTCAGAAGGAGGGAGAGAAAAGGAACACAATACACACACACACACACACACACACACACACACACACACACACACACACACACACAATATATACTCCATACAACCACGTTATCTTAGATCGCGAGTCCAGTGCAAGCCATTCTTTTTTTCTCTCACCACACAGCCTCGGGTCTCCTCCTCCTCCTCTCTGCCACGGATTTCCATACTTAGCTTCAGAGGGAAAAAAAAGAAAGAAAAAAAAAGAAAAAGGCAGGGCGCTCGTCTCTACATACTTCGGACGCGCCTTCTCACTTCGTCACGCGGGGGGGCCACGAAGCTGACGAAGGGCTGACGAAGCGAATGGGGAGAACCACAGAGGCGACGATTGAATGTGTGTGACGATGACGGAGATAGATAGATCGAGAAAACAATGCGTAAAAAAAAACGACTATAAAGAAGAGAAGGAACTGTAAGGAGGACGAGGAGGCTGGGAAAGATGAGGAAAGAGGAAAGGGAGGAAAAAGCTGGGGAAGACGGAATAGCCACGGCAGAGATGAAGGAGGAGGAAGAGGAGGAGGAGGCTGGGAATGGAAGAAGAGGAAAGAGAAGTAGAAGAAAGTCAGGAAGGAGGAGGAGGCAGGAGAAGGAGGGAGAGAGAGAAAAAAAGAAAGGTGGGTGAGAAACTGGAGAAAGAGAAAGGAGAGAGAGAAAGAAAGGCGACAAAGAGAGAGAATGAGGAGTCAGAGTGAGAAAGAGAAGACAGAGAGAAAGGAGGAGGAAGAGGAGGAGGAGGAACAGGAGCGGCGTGTAGGAGCCGTGGCTGTGGAACACGAGTCATCCATTACTGAGTCGATAGTCCCAATACGAGGTGCGGCCCGGGCACCTCCCTCCCGCCGACTTGAGGCGAGGGCTGCAGCGTCTTGAGCCCCCGCCCCGCCCAGCCTCACTCACTCGCTCGCTCTCCCTGCCTGCTAATGGCCGCTAACCCCCCACCCCTAACCCCCTTTTCTCTCTCTCTCTCTCTCTCTCTCTCTCTCTCTCTCTCTCTCTCTCTCTCTCTCTCTCTCTCTCTCTCTCTCTCACACACACACACACACACACACTGTCAAAACGCTGTCAGCTCAATGCGGGTCGGTCGGTCGGGCTCACCTGGATGACAGACTCGAGATATAATTCACCTGTTATCGCTGTCAGCCTCGGAGTAGCGTTAGCCTGCAGGTGCGGCGGTGAGCTGGGAGGGGCCGACGAGACCTGCCTCACTGCCACGCTCATGCCCTCATTCCTTCCCAGTCTTGCTATAGTGCGTCTTTCCTTTTATCCTTCCTTCCTTGACTCACTCCCTCACTCCATCTCATGTCAGTTTCAAGCTCGCGAAATGGTTACACTCCTATTGTTTCGCTCACTCCATCCTTGATCATGCCACTCCCTATACCTCATTAGACAGGCACTTCTCTCTCTCTCTCTCTCTCTCTCTCTCTCTCTCTCTCTCTCTCTCTCTCGTACTTCTTTTGTCATGCCACTCCCAACCTCACTTTATTCTCTCACTTATCTCCCCTCTCTCTCTCTCTATCTCGTTCACTTCAGTTGTCATTCCAAGTTTTGCTGTATTGTCAAACTCATCTCCTCTCCTTTCGTTCACTTCAGCCATGCCACTCAACCTTGCTTCCCTCACTTCAGTCATCCCACTTCCTATCTCATACTCATTTCTTTCGTTCATTCACTCACTTCAATCTTGCCACTTCCTACCTCACTACTCTCACACTCATCTCTCTCGTCCATTCACTCATTTCATTCATGCCATTTCCTTTCTCTCTTTATATATACCCTCCTTCCCTCCCTCAGTCCCTCCTGACCTGACGGTTCTTCCTCTCTCACTCGACTGTCACACACTTCTGCTCCTCCTTCATTCTCGGCATTTCCTGCAGCCGAGTTTCTTCCTCTTCCCCGCCCGGCCGGTCACTCCCACGATCCATGCTGTGAAACTTTCCAGGGACACGAGCGAGACAGACAAGACAGATAGAGGCCTTCGTCATTGGGGACTATTGGGACTCCTACGAAACAAACATCCATATTCTTAAACGTATCAGGCTCCCATTACGACTATTTTCCAAGCTCCAGAGAATATTAACCGGGTTTTCTAGGGTGTTTCTTCCTGATCATGGTGCAGAGGTCGGGTATAGCTATCACTGGAATCACAAAACGATCCATCAAGATCCGAGCAACTTCTACGAAAGACTTTTCAAACAGGCGTACTTGAGGTGCCGATGTTTAAGAATACGAGCCAAAAACCTGAATGTCGCCTCCCAACCACGGAGACCTAACCACGACACAGAGACCATCCCCTTCCTACTAACACTACTAGAGACCAGAGACCTTCACAGCATCTGGCACAGGGAAACATTAAGACGAACTGAACTGGCTCTTATGCACCATCGCTTGGCACCAAATCTATCTAACTAATACTACCACGACACAGAGGCCATCCCCTTCCTACTAACACTACTAGAGACCAGACACCTTCACAGCATCTCGCACAGGGAAACATTAAGACGAACTGGACTGGCTCTTATGCACCCTCGCTTGGCACCAAATCTATCTAACTAATACTACCACCTCAGCTGCGACTGTGGTGGACCAATTTTGTTTTAACCTACACTGTACTTTCAAGGTGTCCAAAAAACTAACCTAACCTAGGCTAACCTTTTTTTCTAACAGGTAATACATTTTGAACTGCACTGTACTTTCGGCGTGTCAAAAAAAAAAAAAAAAAAAAAAAAAAAAAAAAACTAACCTAACCTAACCTAACCTCATCTCTCTTCTAACAGGTAATAAATACATTTTGACCTGCACTGTACTTTCGATGTGTCCAAAAATCCTAACAAATAAATTATCTCTTTGTTATCATGTACTGCATCTTCTATGAGGTCAAAACAGCTAACAGATTATCTTTTTTAACATGTATATACTGCACTTTCCATGTGGCCAATAAACTAACAAATTCATTCTCCCTTTTTCTTTTAAATGTAGTAACGTCCAATCTGTGTATGGTGTCCCCTGCTTGGTTAAAATCGATCTTGGTGTCCTATAGTTGGGAGTGCAATGTCATCTAATCCGTGAAAACTGTTCTCCGGATGACTGGCTTAATATTGGTGTTCTAGTACAAGGAAAAGAAAGCAACTGAGTATAGGTGTTTGGATAATAAGTTTAATTTTTTTTCCAGGTGTTAGTGTTGAGCAAGTGAAATCCTGTCTAACTTGTGTGCACTGTTTTCCGGATGATTGGCTTAATATTGGTGTTCTAGTACTAGGAAAAGATAGCAATTGAGGATAAGTGTTTGTATAATAGGTTTAATTTTTTTCCTGGTGTTAGTGTTGAGCAAGTGAAATCCTGTCTAACTTGTGTGCACTGCTCTCTGGGTGACAGGCATCGGTGTTCTACCATTGGGAAAGTATAGGACCGTCTTACTTTATAACTAAGCTTAAAATTTACCTTGGCGCCTTAGTGTTCCTCGGTTAAGTCAGTCTGTTACCCGTACTCTCAAACATTTCGGGGCTTATACACCCACACTTATTAAGGCTTTGGTAGAGGTTGTGTAAGTATCTCCATGGGTAGTTTTATAAGTCTAGTGATAGTTTGGCCAGGCTTCTGCACCATGAATGTGAAAAACGCGCATGAGAACCAGACTTATCTTCCTTGTGGTCTTTGGAAGTATGTGTTGTGAGAGCCGAAAGCGTCCGAGTGTCTGACAGTATTCTCAGACGCTTCCGTCTCCTACTTCAACTACTTCCAAAGGCCAAAAGGAAGTTCAATCGGGTTCTAGTGAGTGCGTTTTTAAGTTCATGGTACAGAAAAAGGGTCACACTACCACCAGGGCCATAAAACTACCCATGGAAATACCCAGAAATCCTACGAAAGCCTTGTCAAATGTGGGTGCATGGGCACAGAAATGTTTAAAGAAAGAATATAACCCTACATAGAAACGTCCTGAGTAATGTCAACAACACTAAGATAACTTCCCTTCAAACCTCATCTGGACTCAATCAAGTTACCCACACAGCACTTGCCTTCAACCCTCATCTGGACTCACTTCAGCAGTCACACATGCACCACCCTTCCTTCCTTCCCTCCCTCCCTGGCTATACCTTGACCCTTCACGTACACCTATGCATTTTTCCTCATGATATAACTAACTTTCTTTCCCTTATAACTCACACCTGGCTTCTCTAATGGTATAACTCTCACTAGTCTTCACACGTGATGTAATTCCTATCTTTCATCAAAATGTAACCTTCATTCGGATCCACTCATAATATATCTCCCACTGGTCGTCCTCATAATATATCTTTCTTGCCTCACCCTCATATGTAACTCTCTTGGCTCCCTCATAATATAAATCTTTTGCCTTTCCTAGCATATAACTCTTTCTAGCCTTTTCTCTCATATATAACTCACTTGTCTTCCCTCATAATGGATCACTCTTGCCCTTATTCACTTCAAACATGGGGCGATTACTTATGTTATGTAATCGATTACGATTACTTCATATTTTTCACGATTACGATTACAATAAAAATAGGTGTGATCAATTACGATTACATGATGTATTAATCGTGATTACAGGAAAGACTGAAAGGTGAACTTGCAAATTTCATACACATGTACACCATATTAAATATTTAATTGGTTGAATTGCAAGATATCTAGAGTACATACATGCTATACGAGAAACTATTAACTAAAACTTTGCTAATGTAATCGCAAAAGTAATCACGATTACGATTACTTAAAAAATGAGAGGGTAATCGATTACGATTACTTGAAAAATTGTAATCGATTACGATTGCCCCATGTCTGATTCACTTGTCTCTCCTTATAACCTAACTTTCTCTTGTCTTCACTCGTAACCTAGCTCTCACTTCCCTCCCGCTCTTCATAATCTAGCTCCCTTGCCCTTCCTCATAACAACTCACTTTGTCTCTCCTCATAATCTAACTAGCTTTGAATTCCTCACAATCTAACACACTTACCTTCCCTCGTAACTTACCTCTCACCTCCCTTTCCTCATAATCTAGCTCCCTTGCCCTTCCTCATAATCATTCACTTCGTCTCTCCTCATAATCTAACTAGCTTGACCCTCGCATTCTAACACACTTGCCCTCCCTCGTAACATAACTCTCACCTCCTTCCCTACATAATCTAGCTTCTTTGCCTTCCTCATACGCTATCTCACTTGCCTTCCCTCATAATTTAACCTGCCATCCTCATTACTTAATTCTTACTTGCCTTCCCTCGTAACCTAACTCTCCCTTGCCTTCCGCCATAAGAAATCGACGTCTAAGTACTCGAACCAATATCACCCTACACCTCTTCTTACACTTTTCCTCCTATACCCCAGAATGCTTCCTTGACTCCTTGAACCTATACCTACTTTACTCCTGTACCCCAGAATGCATCCCTGACTCCACAGTTTGCTTACACCCTTATAATCGAAATCACCCTACTCCTATATCCCAAATGTTTCCTTGACTACTTGACCTTACACCTCCTCCTCCTTCTCTCTTCCCTGACACCACTTTGCTAACACACTAGAGGCGGGAGGAAACATGGGCACGAGAGCAGCCGTTCCAGCACCTCTTGACCCCCAGTAGTCGCCACCACACGCGGATTCAGTAAGCTGACTCGGCGCCCCGTCCAGATGTCTTTCATCGGGTCTCGCCGCCTTGGCACGCGGGCGGAACACAACAACACAACACGCGATTGGTGACTCCTTCAGGGTGGTGACGATCGCACGAAGTGTTGTGTGTATGTATATGTTGAAAGGCATACCAATACACGCAATGGAAGTTTTTTGTGTTGCAAGCCATATCAATACTAAAATTATATATATAGCCGTTGCCATCATTAAAGTACGACAAAAAATATATCTCCTCTTGGTTCTACTTGATTTCTGAGACTTACTAATGAATGGAAATCCGATGCTACGCTAAAACGTAAATAATGCGTTTTTTTACAATAAAATAAACCAACGACAACTCCAGTGTGGCTGCAGTTTAGCATTTCATTTACTAAGGACTTTATTGCGATGGTGGGACCCTGTGTGTGTGTGTGTGTGTGTGTGTGTGTGTGTGTGTGTGTGTGTGTGTGTGTGTGTGTGTGTGTGTGTATGTGTGTGTGTGTGTGTGTGTGTGTGTGTAGCGCCAGTGTTGCCTCCACCGCTTTTCGTTCTGCCCAAGCGTGCCACACCTATCACCACATTCTCCTTTCTGATAGCCAAGCCCTTGCCCTAACCACGGCCGCGGACGGACACAACCGACCCAGACACATCCCACCGCGCCCAGCTCGCATGATTCTTTTTTCTCCCCAATCAGAACTGAAATAAATCACAAGGTAACCACGTCATCGTAACAGGTGGGCGCCTCTGACAGCCGCCGCCAAGGTGTGCTCCCCCGCGACACCGTACCCGCCGCAGGTGTCAAGGGCGGTCTGGGAAATGCGGCGGCGTGGCAAGTGTGGCGATGACAGGCGCGGGGTGCGGCAGCCAATGCTCACCTGGCTGCAGAACACGCACCAAAATAGATCACTGGCCGTCCCAACACTTACCTTCGCCTAAATTAAGAACCAATTAGCAGATCACCTGAGTCCCGCCGAGGTTGGGTCCGTTCGGCAGAGACAGATGAGACGGGGAAGCCGTGGAAGGGCGGCGAGGCGGCGGCGGCCCATGGTCACCGCTTCTACACGGCCGGAAGTGGGATCAAGTTAAACCCCCAAGGGATCAAGGGAAGAGGGGAGGAGGGTGATCGGGCGACGCTTCTCTCCTTGACTCCAGATGCTACGTCTACAACCTCAATCACTCGGGCTTCGGACAGTCCTGCCGAACTAACGGGACACTGATATGAGGCTCGTCGCGGCTTCTCAAAAGTTTAGATAAGTGAGAGCGTAACAAATTCATCGGGGCGCGCTCAGAATGGCCCCAGCAGCACTACAATAACGGCGCCCAAGGTCAACAGTGCCCTCGCGTGCCACCCTCGCCACACAGCCGCTATTCATTCACCGCCGTTCCATTACACTGGCTCGAGCTCATCTCTCCCATTACTCAACCCAAGAACCACCCAACCACCCACCGGCCCGACGGAGAGCAAGGAGCTAAAAGGGTCAGATGTCTTACCCCGCGTGGCTTCTGGGGCGGCATGTAGACCAGCGGAGTCTTGTAGTAAGGATAAGTGCAAAACATTGTTGCTGGTGTTGAGACGGTGGTGGTGGAGGTGGGGACGGGGCGGCGGCGGAGGCTCCGATGGTCGTTCTTGTGCCAGCACTCGGCCTCACACCTCGACTCACATGACACAACACCGCTAAAAGTCTCTGATCGATGGCAACTTTGCTCCGAGAGGCAATATGCTTATTAAGAGTCGGGGCAGTGATTTTTGAGGGTCGTAAATCCCAGACGTGCCTCCGCGCGCCGCGTCCGACCAGTGAAGCCTCTCACTGACACACAACTTTGGAGTGATGCTCACACACGGAGGAGATAACCCTAGCTCATCTTGTGGCGTCCGTGGGCGGGGTGTCCTGGCAACCCGCCCCTCGGATTGGCCGTGCACCACCCTGCCCCGCCCACTCCATCAAGTTTCTTGTACGGCATTAACAAAACTATTCACTGCCTCATGCCGAGACCTTAGGACTGTTAGACATACGGCGGGGACGACAGTGGCAGCAGGCAGCGTGAGGGGACCGGAGGGCCCGGAGGAGGCGGCGGAGAGCCACAGAGGCGAGAGGCATCGCTCCTCCGCCACCCGGCGAGGGGAAGTGCAACAGCCGGTTGGTTCCATCACCGAAAATGGGAAACCTGACATTCTAACCAATTTTTGTGTCGACATTTAGCAGCGCGAGGAAGATTTGATTAGCGACTGCTACTCAGAGTAAGTGCGTAAAAAGGGCGCGATACACGAACGAGGAGAGAGCCCCGGCGGCGGCGGGTGTGGGAGGTGTATACACCACCTCCGGCACACACACACACACACACACACACAGGCTGACTAGCCTTTAAGGGGTCACCTTGCAATTTTGAGTTCATCATATACAAGATAAGAAAGATGAGCCACATAGAGTGGTGGTTCCCAGGCCATGACGCCCCCCCTCTCCCCCCCACCCCCACACTACTCACCACACCCGCGTGGCTCCGGCTCGCCACCCACGACGCGTCACTCACCTGGAACACAAGAACAAATCGTTAATGATCAACACGAAGGGACAAGTAATGGGTAATAGAAATGCTTTCCTCCACACACGAATCTGATTCTTCTTCAGACCGACAGGAATAACTTTTGCTCTCTCTCACCGTAGGAAATGTGCCTTTGCTGTTAAATATAAACATTACAGTCATCTTCCACAAAGTAATACCTCTGAGCCTGAATTTTTATAACACTTTCTTTTATTTGGATAAGAAGCACGCACGCACGCACCCACACGCACACACACACGTACAGGTAGGTACACACATTAATCCTTTCTATAAAACACTCACTCCCCCTCAGAAGCCTTGCACCTCAAATCATGGGGGAAGGCACATTCCGGAAGCGTCCCACCAACATTAAATTCTTAAAACAATTCGGCGCCAAAGCACACACACACACACACACACATTTGACAAAGCTCTCGTGGGAGTTTGGGGCATTTCCAGGGGTGACTTTATGACCCTTCTGGTAGTATGATCCTTCTTCTGTACTATGAACCTAACAAAACACTCATTAGAACCCGACTGATCTCCCTTTTGGCCTTTGGAAGTAGTTGATGAGAGGCGGAAGCGTCTGACAACACCGATCCCACCAGCAGCACCCTCATCCCCTGCGCGGCTTCCTCCCTCCGGAACTCACTCCCTCGTGGGCCGGCCAAGACGTGACGGAGGAGCAGCTTAAAGGTTTGATATTTATGTCACACTGACGGGAAAGTTATTGGCACGTGCTACATACCAACACCCCCATCGCACCCCGCCCCCTTTCTCACTGCTCTGACTTCACTCTTAATCATTTTCATTTGTAGCGATTTTTTTTAACAAGTAACAAGAAGAAAACGAAGAAGAAAACGTAGTGGTAATAGAAGACGAAGAAAAAATGAAAAAAAGTGAGAAAGTTAAAAATGAAGTAAAAGACGGAGGAGAGAACGAAGGTGTAGTAGTAGTAGAAGACCAAGAAAAAACGATGAAAAAGATGAGAAAGTTAAAAATGAAGTAAAGGTAGAACAGGAAGAAGGTCTCAATCTTGCGAGACCTAAAGAGGGAGAATTTCGAGTGTTACAGAAGACAAAGAGATTACACGCCACATTTACTTAATTAACTCCTGCTTTCCCTTCCCTTTCCCTATAACGTATAAGTATTTTTTTTTTATTTACAATTAACGCCTCTATCTTATGAAGGCTAAAGAGAAATCAAACGTTACAGAACACTACATACACTATACACGGCACATTAAGTCTTCACTCCTGCTCATCCTTCGTGTTGTTATAACGTTTAATTTGAAGCGATATTTTTTGCTCTCACAATTAACGTCTTAATCTTGCAAAGGCCTACAGGACACGACGCGGTTTTTTCTTCCTCAGTGCTGCTATAACGTTTGATTTTCTTCTTTTGTAATTTTCGATAGGCAGAAAAAAAAGGTGAGCGCGACAGAACACACGTGACATGTTGAACGTCCGCGACATTCCACTAATGAAGGAAGGGGGAGGAGGAGGAGGAGGAAGGGGTGAGGAGCGGGAGGGGGGACTGGGGGAGTGAAGTGAGTCCGCTGCATATTTATCCAACACCTTATATACGTATTATCAGGACGCTACTGATTATCTGGTCGCACAACTTATCAACATACCAACTTATCTTTCTGCGTAAATACAAATATAAATAGAAAGAACTGAACATATAGATAAAAAATATATAAAAAAAAAATCTGTTGGCACAACCTGGACGAACTACGAGACTTGTCCTCCTGAGGTAAACCGATCAAAAGGGTGAGGAGGAAAGTGCTGAGGGGGAAGGGAGAGGAAGGTGAACGCTGGTGGTGGTGGTGGTGGCCATGAGCTCACGTCCGAAGGTGGTGGTGGTGGTGGTGGTGGTGGTGAGTAATGAGGGGCATGGGAACGAGTCTCTTGGGCACGTCAACACCACCGAGGAAAATTTACACTGACAAATGTTTACCGTGGATGGCGTGGCGCAGGAAGTGTTGACCACCGTTGCCAGATTATCGTACTCAGAGCATAGGATTTACCGGTTTCTGACGCATAACTATTGCCAAGAAACATCATGAATTAACTGTTTTAACGATAACTATGAATGAATCTTGTTATCGGGGCCCAGGAGACAGTTTTGGGGTCAGAAATCGGTAAATATAAGAGGCTGAGTACGACAATCTGGTAACGTTGGACTGATGACTCCCTCTTGACATCCCTATACCACCCTGGCGTGCATCAAGAGGTGAAGTGGAGGGGCATAACATGGGGCCATATTCGTAACCATTTCGGTGCCTAAACACATATACTTGACAAGGCTTTCGTAGGAGTTCTGAGCATTTCCAGGGATAGTTTAATGACCCTGGTTGTAGTTTGACCTTCTTCTGTACCGCGAACCTAAAAACCCATTAGAACCCGATTAATCCCCTTGTTGGCCTTTGGAAATAGCTGACGTGAGAGGCGGAAGCGTCTGAGAATACCAACCATAGGCTACACCTACGCGTGGCCTTGGTGTTTATCTCCGTCACGCTGCCCCTTGAGTCTCTGATGGGTATATAATGATCGAGAAAGGTAGATTATTTTTTGTTACATATGAACAGGAATTAGTAGTGGATTTAAAAGCATCGAAGAAGTGTGTGTGTGTGTGTGTGTGTGTATGTGTGTGTGTGTGTGTGTGTGTGTGTGTGTGTGTGTGTGTGTGTGTGTGTGTGTGTGTGTGTGTGTGTGTGTGTGTCCCAATGCCATATGCGGAACAGAGCAGTAACTCATACATTCCTCGCGAGAAGAGTTAAGGAGCGTGATCAAGAAGTCAAGGACGCTCCTTAAGAGAACCAAATAAACTGAGTGTTCGGAGGCATGAGAGAACATATAGTTGGGGTATTCTGAGACGCTTCCTCCTCTCGCACCAGTTACTTCCAAAGGCCAAAGAGGTGATCAATCGGATTCTAATGAGTTTTTAAGGTTCAAGGTATACATAGGATGGGTCAAACTACCACCACGGTCAGACAAATCCCCATGGAGGGGCCCAACACAACCCCTACGAAAGCCTTGTCAAATTTGTGTGCTTGAGCGACGAAATGTTTAAGATTACGAGCACGGCGCTTGCCCCTCTCCCATCAACTATTTCTAAAGGGCTAAAAAAAAAAAGGTTATATGCATTATTGTGAGTGTTTCTTCACGTTCATAGTATAGAAATCATGCCAAACTACCACCAGGATCACAACTACTTATGGTAAGGCCCACAACCTCCCCTACGAAAGCCTTGTCAAATGTGTGAACTTATGAATATGTCCACATGACTGCTGCGACACTCCTCAGCGGGGGCAGCAGGATCAGGTTACCCACACACCCTTAACTGCATGCTCGGCTCTTACGGGTTTGGTTGGACATCTTTAGACTCATCTCTCGTGTTTGAGGGACGTTGTTGTTTTGACGTTTACGCTCGTTGGCTATTTATTCAGTTCACTGCCAAGAATAACAAACACTTGAACGATTAATCTGCGTTTCGAGTGGCCTAAAACACACCAATAATTATGTTGCGATATGTCTTCTCTTATCTTTCTTGGTTCTTGGGCTGGTCGCTCCACGCATAAGTAAGTAAATAGCCATAATGGGGATCAACGGGGCGAGAATCAGTCATCCCATCGTAAAGAGTAAACCAAAATATTTCAGTTGCTGGTATTATCATTGTAAACATATGTACTGTGTGGCGGACGGTCTAGGGATGGTCTCTCCACAAATGAGTAAATAAATGGTCATAATGGGGTTCAGCAGGGCCAGAATCAGTCATCCCATAAACAAAACAAAGCCAAAATATATCAAAGTTGCTGGTATTATCATTGTAAACATGTGTACTGTGTGGCGGACGGTCTAGGGTCACTCTCTTCACGAATGAATAGATAAATATATATATATATATATATATATATATATATATATATATATATATATATATATATATATATATATATATATATATATATAATGGGAATGAGCAGGGCCAGAATCAGTCACCCCATAAATAAAACAAAGCTAAAGTATTTCAAAGTCGCTGGTATTAACAATGAAAACTTATATACTGTGTGGAGGACTTGTCTAAACTACGGATCAACGGATTAATTACAACTGGAGAACATACATAATTTCCTTAAAAATATATCTTGGTTTACTCTGCCATGCCTTCGCCCTACTTACTTTACCTGATTATTTATCTATTGACGGAAGCATCAGCAATGGCAGAAACGATCAAGGAGACAATTAAAAAAAAGTAAGGAGAAAATGCACGTGACGGTTGACTAGAAAAAAATTAAGATATTAAAACAAAAAAATTCACATCACCAAGGCCCCACACCAGCCACACACACACACACACACACACGAAACAAGAAAAATCAAAGTTTCCGGGTGACTCAAAAGGCTAATTATTTTCGTTCATTGAATTGTTTCCGTCACTGACTTTGCTTTGAATAAACCATTGATTATTATGTTATTTACTCTCTCTTGCGTGCGCACACCACCAGCATGGAGGGAATGTGACGGTCCAGGTGCGTGAGGAAGGCAATCAACAGGTGGCGCGGGTGGTAGCGAGGGACCCAAAATTATTGTCACCTGACACACCCTGCTCGCCCTTCCACCACCACCACCATCACTACCGCTGCTGGTGCTTGGCCGCCGCCACCTCCACCGCCGCCGTCGCATGTACAGGATGCTTATAATGCATGCAGTGCAGTGAATACATGTAAATAAATAACTGTAAATATGCAGGAAGGAACCTCCTGCCCAGAGCCACCATGACAATTAACTGGCGAGTGGCGACCTTGTACCGGCCACGCATTCCTTTTTGCTCGCTAGAGGGCGGGTGAGGTCAGGTCCAGGTGGGGGCGGTACTTTGGGGAATGTGGGAAGAGTTTTTCCTGGTGGCGGCGCGAAACTCCTCCACAAAACGAAAACATGGCGGGCTCACTGAAGCAGCGTGAAGTGCAGGCACACTTGGAGGGTGAGTGTGTATCTCTAAAGTCAACACAAGGAAGGGATGACACTGATGTGTTAAGCTGATCTGGGGTCACGCACGGTCACACCTCACCACTTACCTCACTGCTCACTCCCTGCCCACACCCTCACCTTCAGGTGCTACGTCAGCACGCAGCAGCAGGGCGCAGCACACGGAAACATTCGATTACCCTCCAAGACTCGGAAACCGTAAACAGATTCGTTTATATTTTACTGTTAACAAACACTCGTGCATCACGCGGTGCTCCGACGATATGAAGAGAAACTAAAACAAGGTGGCAACTTAATTGTAGGTAATGACCATTCAAACCATGAGCTGGGCAGGGCGTTTGGCGGTGTCCTGCACGCGTTGTGCTGCTCAACACTAACTCACCAGATGCTGTCCAGTTTGCACTCGACGGGCGCCGCCGCTGGTGCTGCTGGTTTCCATCGGCGTCCCACGCAGGTGCGCGTGAGGGTAAGGGTTCATGACGGGGTGTCGGCGGCCGTGGCCAGAGTGTAGTCCCCGCACGCTGGTGGTGGTGGGGGCCATGTGCAGGGTGCGTGTCATGAGGGCGCCGTTGGCCATGTGGGTGACACGCGTGGAGCGATCACTGCTGTAGGCGCCGCCACACGCCATGGGCGAGGCTGAGGAGCCTCCTGAGGGAGAACTGACGGGCTGAGGCGACATCTGCGTCGGGGGACTCAGGACCCCAGCACGGCCACCGTCCAGGGGAGATTGGACGCCCATGTATCCGCTAACAATGGGCTGCATCATGCTCACCGCCACACTGGCTGCACTATCACATACTATCACAGAAAAAAATGTACTGAGTCACTAATTCGTGCTGTTACACTATTCCCACGTCCTGCTCGCACTCATTACACTGCTCAACCACAGTCCGTCGATGCGTGGGGGCGCAAGAGTGCTGGCGGGAGAGAGTCGGGGCTGATTCGCAGGAGATGAGTGGTCAGGCCCAGCGCGGCCACAAGACTGCCGCCCCGCCAGGCAAGCCAGCATGTTGCGGCTCCTCTCCCCCCGCTCTCCCTCCGCCGTCACCACCACCACTACTACCGCCACCACCACCGCTACCACTCCACAGACGATGCCCTAACGCCGCACATGCTTCATTCCATCTTACTAAACAAACACTGCCCCGTGATTTTTACTATAGGATAAATTTTTCAAAATCCGAATCAAGACAATAACACCCCCGGCAGACGCTACGCTCTGCTGCTGAATAGCGAGTGTTCGTTTGTGCGTGTGTGTGGTTGGGAGCGGGTAGACTGCGAGGCACCACGCCACTAACCTTGCCAGGGCCGCCCCGTCCTGCCCAGCACAGCACCCACACACCTGCAGCCCTGCCCCTGCCCGCCGGTACCCGCACAGTGCCCAGCGTGAGCCCTTTCTTCAATACAACAACGTTCGAGGGAAATAGCAGACCAATGGCAGGGAATACCCAAGGAGGTGAGCAACAGGAAGGATGCCAGGCGCAATCCACATGGCCCGTGCCCCCCCTCCCCTTCCTCCACCCTTTCCTTCCTCCCTCTCTCCCTCCACTTGACCATTATTACTGTTGTTTTGTTATCATTATTATCATTATCATCAAACAGTGCAATAGATAGAGCCACAAGAGTACTGATACTAAATGAAGTTAATCACCAATTCCGCCTGACACAAAGAACTAAGGCAAAAAGGGAATAAACTAGAACATTGATCATAAAAATAAAAAAAAGGTCTAGCTAACTGTGAGTATCAAACAGTATACAAAAAAAAAAGTAAGTGAGAAAATTGTGACACTCAGTTAGATTTAAGTTCCTATAAGAGTGCAATCTACGCATTGAGGATAAATTACATGTGATTATGTTTACGCTGCATTAAAATTGAATTAAACTTTCGAATTTAAAATGTTAACATCCTTTGTACTGCACAGCTCGAGAGGCAAAGATTTTCTGCCACCAACAACTACTGAGAGAAAAAAAAAGATGAGCATGACGAGGTTCAGGATCATATTTAACTCCCATCGCACCACAGAAAATTAGCCGCCTGAAAAACCCTGTCGATTAGTGCCGTGTGACATTCAGCGGCGGAAGACCAGACTGGCGGCCGTACTCAAGAACTCTGGACGCCTTTCTATTCTTTTTTTTTTCGTGTAATTTACCTCTTTACCACTTTGTTTTATACTTAATACACGAGCAGACCTTTACAAGAGTTCAGTATTAACGAAAGGCTGCACCGAAGGCACCCATCCGCCAAGCCAGAGCCCATATTCTTTAACATTTCGGCGCCCAAACACACACATTTGCCAAGGTTATTATTGTAGGTGTTTTGGGGGTATTTCCAGGGGTAGTTTTATGACCTTGGTGGTAGTCTGACCCTCCTGCTGTACCATAAACATGAAAAATCTCTCAGGACAACCCGATTTATTCCCTTTTCGGCGTTTGGAAATAGGTGATGTGAGGCAGAAGCGTCTGAGAATGCCGACCCAGGCCTTGCCCATGTACACGAAGATGCTGCGTTATAAAGCACACCTGAACATCCCACGCCCACACTCCCGACAGGATGGGGCAGCCGTTCGCCACCCATTCTTGCTCTTCCTACCAACGCTACGTGAGATACAAACGACGACGGTGACTGTTTATCTCGTCGACAGATAAGGCAGCTCATGTAACCCCGAGATAAGGCTCGGCGAAGCGTCACACTCAGATCGAGGTGTCCTGTACTGTCACTCTTATCGCACTGCCGCCCCACTAAGCGTTGGCAGCACACTACTAACCATTCACAGACTGTATTACTTTATTCCCTTATCTTTACGAACTCAGTAAGAACACAAGACAGTAGTACGAACCTCCGTGTACCTGTATACCAGATACTAGGGTTGTCTCTTCAGTGTAATGACAATGTCTGCCTTTGTTTCAAATGTATATGTGGATAAAAAGTGCACACTCGTGACACATTTTCAAGAATGATTACCTGCATCAACCTGCGAATTCCCCCTGTGGCGATCCTTATGATGCACGTGATGTGTCGATCTGCCCATCTTAGCCAGCATTCCTCATCGCCTAAGCGCTCACTCGTTCGGCAGGGGTCTGTTTGCTTTAATCTGCCCCACCAATATAACACTTTTCTCGTAACTTCGCCTAATACTAAAGCCAGCGCCTAATGCTTCCTTTTTCTCGCGCCCTTGGACCGTCACGTGCCTCAGAAGTACGGCACAAAGCCAGCGTCTGATAATTCAGCCAAGTGGCTTGCATGACGTGACTACGCAGCAGTGAGTTACTTTACCCTCACACACCTACAGTGGAAGATGACCTCTCCTTACTCTTAAAGTCTGCAGACGCAGCAACTGCGGCGGCACACGCTGGGACAAGGCGGCGTGACGGGGAGCCGAAGGACCCTCAGGCCACCCACACCACTGGCGATAATATTTCCTTTTCCTCCATGTTCCGTGGCCTCGGCGCCGAGCTCCGATCATGCAGCATCCTCCTTCATATCGTTAATACAATACTTCCGACATGTAAGTGAAGCAACCCTTCAGGAAGTATATACACTCGGAGAAGTTTTCTTTTCAATAAATTTCAAGGGCGGGAGAGAAGCACCGCCGCCCAGGCGCCGCCGTTATCGCTGCGTTGTGAATCAACTCATAACCACCCTCGGCGGACCGCCGCCCAGAAACTCTGATGTCATCGTTTCCTAAGCGGGAAGAACCTAACAGAGCCTGCTCAGTGTCTCTACAAAAAGAGAGCGATAAAAAGATAAAAAGGAATCTAAGTTGTTGTTCCTGCGAGCTTTCAGGGCCCAGAGACGCCGCTGCTCTCATCTCTGACACTTCTCTATGATCGGCCGAGGCTTGGGATGTCAGGATGGCAGGTCTTCCGGGGGTGAACAGCAATCAGCGGTGTTACGACCCACTCGTCACGCGGCAACAACACCTGAAGTCATGGCTCTTAAATAGCCGCGTGGAGAGCTTGGTGCCGAATGGGAAGGGGGAGGGAGGGAGCAGCACAAGGTCACTGCCAACAGTACTACATTTAGGCATGAGCTGTGGCCTTGCAATGTCCAGTTACATGGCCACGACTGCTGCACCGTCAGCTTGGGGACGCGTGTGTCCGCTGTGTTAACACCCAGCACAGCAGGGCAGCAGGCGACGCAGCGGGGAGGCAAGGCGGGCCATCGCAACAGAAACGGCAGGTCGATAAGCGTCTTCCCTGTGAGACTGAGACTAGATATAGAGGTCTGCCGTGCGGGGGGGAGGCAGGGAGGACATAATGATGACGGCTGGGGTGGCTGACGACCAGGGACGAGCCGGGTAATCCTCCAGCAGCGTGGAGAGTCACATGGAAGCCACCGGAACCAGCTCGTTACGTCCAGGCCAACCCTCGTTATGTCACGTGATACGACCTCACTCCATGCGACACCCTCTCGTCCCCCGGCCGTCCCCCAACCAGCACCCCCCCATCCCCCACCCGTCCAGGCCAAGCTCGTCCAAACTGTTGGGGATAACTTTGCATACTCAGTCAGGAGCTGCGACGCGTGGGGTGGGAGGAGCGGAGCAGAGCAGACACCGATGAAAACAACGATACGGACGAGTTGAAAAGTTTGGCAGAGTTTCCAACACTAGATAAAAAAAGTGTCAGTCATTAAAATCATCTTCATTGTTTTTGAGCGGCGAATTTACAATGATGGGGCGGCAAAGTTCTTGTGATTTAACTGCTTAAAAAAAAAAAAAAGTGTGACGGGGGACGACGACCGCTGAGAGAGAGAGAGAGAGAGAGAGAGAGAGAGAGAGAGAGAGAGAGAGAGAGAGAGAGAGAGAGAGAGAGAGAGAGAGAGAGAGAGAGAGAAACCATGATATTTTATTGCTAAACAGTTACGATAGCGTAGTGTCGGGCATATCTTGTGGGGGGACGTCACCATTGTTCGTACGGCACTAAAGAGCACCGTTGGTCGAGTCTGTGTGGGTGTGAAAGCTCCGACGACCCTGAGTCTTGATAGGTTACTCGTTCGGTCCCATTTTTAAACATTTCGGCGCCCAAGCACACACATTTGACTAGGCTTTCGTATGAGTTAGGGGCATTTGCAAGGGTAGTTTTGTGACCCTGGTGGTAGTCTAACCCTTCCTCCGTACCATGAGCCTTTAAAAACACTCATTAGAACTCGATTGATCCCCTCTTTGACCTTTGGAAATAGATGATGTGAGAGGAGGAAGCGTCTGATAATACCGATCTAAATCACAGTATCGCTGGCCGAGAGGAACCAAGCCGCGACGCCGGGACTCTCACGTAACACGATCAGCGTCAACACGAGGTTAATCCTTCCCGGAGAACGGTGGCCACGTCAACATACGGGACCATTCAACGGCCCAACACACACACACACACACACACACACACACACACACACCTGGGCCAGGACTCAATAGACTCAGCCACTGCAGCTTCCTCCCAGATCGCCCAGGAAATCACAGCATCACCCCGCCTCACAAAGGCTGTTAAGGGGGAGGGGTGCAAGGGGGAAGCGAGGGGGTGTAAGAGGAGCAGCGGCCTCGAGGCTTCCGGGAACGTATCTGCAGCGCCTCCCTACGCCGGAAGTTGGCGGGCCGAGTCTGCAGCTCCGTGTTGCGGCTGTGGGATGGCTACTTCTTGTTCCCAGCCTTTGAGTGAATATTTTGAGACGGGGAACATTCTGTGTGCATGAGGCGCGTCTTACTTAACAGGGTGCAAGCTTGGCAGCGGGTCGCCTTCTTGTCTTGATCACGCTGAAGCTTCGCCAAACAAGTCTGGCCGAGGTTCAGCTTCTCGTTCCAATTATAAATGTTTCCTCTATTGCTTTGTTTCCGCGAAATATGTATATATGTGGCATTAAGTCAGGCGTGCGAAGCGGCCGGCCAAGAGTGTGGACGGGCGGGAAAGAGGTCGGGAAGGAGGGTTGTGTAATGCACTTCCAGGAAGGGGCAGGGACCCACCCCCGCCCATCCTGCGGGGCACTACAAGGAGGGCGTTGTTGCTTCTGGAGGAGGTAGTGGCCCACCCCAGCCCTGCCTCGCCCTGCCCTACCCCCACGCTCAACCCCTGCCCGCCAGCATGGTTAACCCGCCCAGTCCTCCCTGCCAGCCTAGTAAGTTCAGTCCTGCCTGCCAGCCTAGATCACCCAGCCCTGCCCGCTTGCCGAGAGTTGAGCTGACCGCCGAAAAAAAAGAAAAAAAAGAAACGCGCATCAATAAGATCCCACTGCGGCTTCATATCCTGGCCCTGCAGACTGAGGGATTCCACCAAGACGCGCTGCACAGTAACCACGACAGCAATCCCTCTCCCAGCACACAGACGGAGTAAAGAGGAATAAACCCGACTAACTAAGGAGGTGCTGGGGGCGGGTGCACGAGGGAGGGGGAGGGGCGAGGGACTGGGAAAATGCTCGAAGGAGGCCACTTAAGACTTGGCTGCAGTGATGGCGAAGGGGCTAAGGGAGCGGCGCAGGCAACGGTGGGTGGGTTGTGTGGTCAATCGCTATTTTAATTAGAGCATGTAAACTGTGCCGAGGGGGAAAAAAATGCATCCCGTCTCTCTTCATCTTTGCTTCATGCACGCCCTGCTCGGCCGGACGTCCTTACATACTTGTCCCTACACCCATTACCATGTACTTCCCCTGTATCATATGTCTCCCCCCCACACATCCTATTCCACTACACTCCATCCACTCCACCACACTCGCTAGCACATCACGTACTCCACTCCACGACCACTCTACATCACGTACTCCACTCCACGACCACTCTACTCCCTCTACCCACCACACCCCCATTCTCTTCTCTCTACTACTGCATCTACTACTTCTTTGTCACCTACCCACACACACACACACACACACACACACACACACACACACAATTAGAATCTTCAACTAGCAACCACTGTACCCATATCCCCCTCAAGGCCACGCACGATTCCTGGGGTACCAAGGAGGCGAGGCGGCGCGTGGAGAGGCAGGCAGGGAGGGTATGCTTGGGAACACACGGACACCGATACGGGATTTAGGAAGGGGCTGGAGCGGAGATGTTAAGTGAATGAAATGGATCACCTCAGTAAACGTGGAATATAGGAAAGCGTGAAGAAGGGACGCGAGATACACTACAAATATACTGATTGCGTGTTAAGGAATGCATGAATGGCTGCAAGCATATGAGAGCCGAAGATATATAGCAAGAATATAGAGGGAGATTATGGGGGCGGGAAACGCCATAGATACTGCAAATACTGACTGCGTGTTTGGAAATGCATGAATGGATATATTATAAACATAGGACAGCCGACGGAAGGGAAATAAGGACAATAGAAGGAAAGAAGGTAAGGGATGATAGCAGGCTGAGGCAGGTGCGAAAGGCAATAAAAATAACAGGTGTTGACATGAATGAATGGAGTGCTTAGGGTGATCAGGAAGGCCGCGGGGAAGGGAAACGGAGGGATAAAGTAATGGTGTTTGAGAGGCTGAAGCAGGCGCGGATTACAAATAACAAGTGTTGAAGGGAATGAATGAATAAACGAAGTGCTAATGCTGATGAGGAATGCAGCGGGAAAGGAAAGAGGGACAGGGGGCGGGGTGTGCTGGCAGACAGGGGGGGGGGGGAAGGAAGGGAAGGGGCACATCATCACATCAAAACATCTGCCGGGGAGGGGGACCAGAGGGAGTCCAAGCAACACTCAAAGCATTATCCCTTGAAGCTGCTCACCAAGGGGCCGTCCATGCAGCCTACACGTCATTACTGGCTGTGTCTCATACCGACCTAAACTGACACTGTCATCTTCATTCCATCATTGCCATCAGTAGTGGTTACACCGTCACCTACAAACGTGTACCCTATCGACACTCATTATCTGTCCTGCTGCCACCAGTCAGCAGCGCCGCGTCTGGCCTGCGTCACCTGAACACTCCGCAAGACGTGTCTGTGGGCGTCACGTCACGTCTGGCACAGCACCACAGCGGGTGCTGCTCCCTTTCCCGCCCGCTAAGCGGTTCTGTGGCACCCAGAATAAACTACTGCCAGCTTGACGGCACCGCCGAGGCAGCACACGCAGCCTCATAGCGATGCCACCCCGGGGTGAGGCCAACCAGACCCAACGTACGGACTTCGCGGGTCTCTTACTTTCAGCTTAGTTAGTTAATTTTGTGTATGTATGTATGTATGTATGTATGTATGTATGTATGTATATATATATATATATATATATATATATATATATATATATATATATATATATATATATATATATATATATATATATATATATATATATATATATTAAGTTCGTCCTTTCCATCACCTGTAATTGCAGCTATCCAGCAATCACACAGCCACGCAAAGTCATTTAGCTTATACCCAGAAGCAATTTGCTTTTGTACGCTTGGTTAATGCCCTAATGCCGGGATATATGTTGACCAAATAAGGAAGTAAAGTCCCTCAAGCAGAGAAATGAGACAAGCGGCCGTAGGAAGTTGGTCCTTGCAAAAACGTCGAGTGAAACAAAACATACTCGGAGATAATGGGATTGCTGATGGCGTAATGTGCAACATCATGAAAAAATGATCACCAGACACTGGAAAAAGTTCTGAGCTTATGTCTCCGTCTGATATGAATCGTTATCTCCCCTCTGAGTCAGGGACGGCGGCGGGCTAAGCTGAGGCAGCCACTTCGTAAACACTAATATTAGGTAAGCGTAGACTTCCTGGTGGTTACAAAAGCCCATACACGACGAGGGGAAGATCGAACACACAAATGACGCCGAGAGCCCTGCACCAGCGGCCCGGCTGGCGGCGCCCCAGGAGACGAGGTTCACCCTTTCCATCACAAAACAGGCCACCAGAATAGCCCACATCCAGATGTTAAAAATCATGCGGTCTTTATGACGCCCCACCCGAGTCCACGTAACAGGTCTTAACTCAATGAAATAATGTGGAGAGTGTGTGTGAGGGGCCCCAAGGCCGGGTGTGGGGCAGGCGGGTGAGGGGCGGAGCAGGTGCAGGTGTGGCGGGTGGGATACACCAGACAGCTTGGCGCCTCCCCCATCACCACCACCACCACCACCACCACCGCCATGCTCACCAACTCGCTCGACACCCTACTAAAGCAATACCACTTTGTCATATTAAATCAAACGCTCGTTTCCTTTTACGTATGAGGAGTGGTCGGCTAGATGGCACGGTCTTGGTGGCTGCTTCTCCGCGTCGGGAGGCCCGCCGGGGTTGCACGGACTGACGCCATGCACTCTTCTCAAGTACAGAGGCGTCTGTTGCCTTATCAGGAGACCCTCGTCCTCTTCGGAGGCTACTTCGCAGTAGTGGAAGTGAGTGCCTTGCCCGGGGCTGGAAGTAACGGCCGTTGTGGCGGGCCTGTTATCTCGTCAGCACGGGGAGCCGGAGCTGTCATTCCTGCACAGCCGAGCCGAGCATTGCTGTCCCGAGGTCGAACATGTCGGGGGGGGGGGGGGGTGGGCCGCGCCGATGAAAGGTGTATAGACGGCTGTGCAGACGTTGCAAGTGTTCTGATCAGCGAGAGGCTCGCAGCTTACGCAAGGAATACAGGACGCGAGGAGCATATCAAGATGCCTGGTCTTTGTGGGAGTTATTTTTGTCGCATCATGACCGTGGTATTTGATGGCGAAGCTGCAGGAAAGAAGGAAAATGTTGACAGCAAGACAAAATAATATGAACACAAATCAACAGATGTGTGTAAAGTTGACAAATCATAACACTAAGTTGTCAGGGTGTGTGCGTGTCGTCAAGTATGAAGCAGCATGAGGAGTGACATGATGGCGGGCAGCTACACTGGCACGCATTACAGGGCGCAGAGTGGCGGGGCAGCAGCAGCAGCATTGAAGCGGGGTGCGGCGGTGGGCAGGGCAAGAGGCAGGGCCTGGCATGGTGCCAAGCCAGCACGTCGCTCCTCGCCGAGGCTCTCGTGCCCACTTGACAATAGTCGCTTCAGCTCCCAACAAAACAGGTTCCACAGCGTATCCTCCTTCCCGGGCCCGCGGCTGCCTTCACATTCCGACACGCCGTTATGGCACCCTCGACCCCCCGCCCAGGCACGGGGACGTGCCTTTCTTGGACCGGCTCAGGCACGCCCTGCCCCGCAGCCTGCACACAATGACCGCGGCCACGAGGACACTGATCATGATGGACAGGAAAGAGCCAACACGACAGATAATGTTTCATAGTTATGAATAAAGACGAAAACTTGAAAGCCTTCAGGAATATCTCCACTACAGCTGCTTTCGTCCTTGGAGTGGACGGTCGCGGCGGCTGCCAACGTTTCTTCAACTATTATTGCTCAAAACAGTACAAGACTCACTCCTAAACACAGCCAAGAGGCGAAAGTGACCCTGAATGATTCTGGCCTTCGGCAGGAACATAAAAGAAAATGATATCCGCAACAACAGTCTCTGGGGACAACAAGGAACACTTGCTATACTTTGTTTAACGCGTTGAAGAATTTTAAAATTATTGTGTTTGCCTGACCACACTTATCTAGGCTCTCTGGGGCATGTGCCTTGGTGAAGCCACTCCAGGATGAAGGTATGCTACGACTTGCTAGAGGAAGCACCGGCAGGAAAAGGGGAGGAGGAGGGGTAGGAGGAGAACTCGTAAGACAGGTTACTCGCAGAACATTTAATATATACCAGACTCTACTCCCTAACAAATACTAGCGTCACCTACAACCTCTCCTTCCCGCCATAGCACACCACCGCTAACGTCGCCCCCTGCTCATGACAAACAACCCCCCGCCCCCTCTCCGCACCTCGTGGCGCAACACAGCACAAACAGCACAGCCCCCACCTCCCCCACAGACACAAACAACACGGCTCAGGGGACGCCGTCATGGTCTTCAGTCCAGGGGATGGACGCCGCCACCTGGAGGACACCACGTTCAAGGACCAAGGGAGCTCCGTCTGCCCAGCCCGCATGGCCGCTTCAGCAGTTAGCGGCCTCAACAGGAGCTGCTCTTCAAAGATCTCGTCCAATTATCCTCGTGTGACCCTCGCTCTCCGCGGCACCTCGCCTTGGCCGACCCTCATCCACAGCGCCAGACATGACTGGGCAAAGGCTGACACTGGCGATAATTAATGGTTATAGGCTACCGATTTTTATATAATGGTTTCTAAATACCGGACATGTTTGATACATAGACCATAAATGAGGTCACGTCGTCGATTCATGCGTTGAGACAGGCAAGCGACTGACCACCTTCCTTTGCCCCTTGAGGACGCAGTGGCTCAAGATACTATTGCAATATGATACCATTGACCAAGGACGCCTGTAGGGCAGACCGGGGAGCACAATGGGACGGGAGACAGTCGAGAAGAACGTGACCTGAGGACAAGGGGACGGCACGTGTGACTCCTACACTGACAAGACCAGGGTTAGGGGGCTCCGAGGGGCATCTGTCACCCCCAACAAGTCTGCTTCATCACTGTCAACGCCGCGGTGCCCCCGACAGGTCATGGGGCGGCACAGGCGCGGGCGGGCAGCCAAGGAAGTCAATCCCGCCCCGGCTCATGAAATAACGTGAAAACAATACAACACGTCCGCCGCTCGAACTTAGTATCGTCTGTCCTCTAGTTTTCGCCTTTTCTCAATATTCTGTCGTCCACAAGCAGACCGATAAAGTTTTGGCCGACTGTAGGACAAGGAGGGCGAGTTAAGGGATGGGAATTGACGTCAAACCTTTGTAAACTCTCGGAAAAGGCGTAAACAAATATCAAACGTTGTTAGCATGGAGTATCTTCACTGTGGGGTACAGAGACTACTAGTGAGGTGTTATATTAGCTACACAGGGGAGGAGGAGGAGGGGGATGGAGAGGAGGAGGAGGATACAAGAGTAGGACAGGGCCGTCAAGCTAATATAAGGACCTAAGCAACACTCCATCACACCCAACGACTCACTTCTGGCGATTACTGGTGGATAAGTCTCTCTCTCTCTCTCTCTCTCTCTCTCTCTCTCTCTCTCTCTCTCTCTCTCTCTCTCTCTCTCTCTCACACACACACACACACACACACACGCACACACACACACACACACACGTGCACAATATATCTTCCCCATAGGGTTGAGACAGCTTTTTATCACGTCGCATTTCCTCGGATGAGCCAAGACAGCAAGCGGGGTGGGACGGGGTGGAACGGGGCGGGGCGGGGCGGAGCGGGGTGGTGGTGGTGTTGGGGTGTCAGGGAGACGTGAAGGGAACGGAGTATGACCGCTGACTTGACTCCCTTTGACTCCCTCTCTCCCTGCCTTGCCCTTCCTCCCTTTCTTTGGCTTATGGGGTCGTCAGCACTATACTTGAGGGAGGGATTCAGATAGAGAGGACGAGGACTCTTTCAATGTTATACGCTAGGGCTTATTAAGGAAACTTCAGCTTGAGTTCAGAATGGTGTCGAGAGCTGTCTCTGGTGTTGTACTGAGAGCGATTAAGCCCAAGATTACTACTACTGCTACTACTACTACTACTACTACTACTACTACTACTACTACTATCGCCACTGCTGTTAATGCTTTCCCTGGGCTTACGTTCAAAATATTACCGAAAACTGTCATTGGTTCTGTACTACGAGCAACAACTACTACTACTACTACTACTACTGTTTGGGTTTCTCCTGGGCTGTAATAAGGAAGTGGGTGTGCATGGGCAGAGAAACGCAGCGCGATTGAGACAAAACAGTGACGACAGCAAAGAGGAGGAGGAGGAGGAGGAGGTAGTGGGTTAGGGGGGCAGGTGGAAGGAGGGGGGGGTGCGGCAGGGCGTGCAAGGTCACCAGCAGAGCCACCACTTGCTTCCCTCCCCCTGCACAACCACCACCACCACCACCACCACCACTACCTACTCCTTCACCATGTCGGGGGAGAGAAGAGAGAAAAGAGGTGCAAAATATGACGTCCCCTACTTGCCTTAATCTCTCTCTCTCTCTCTCTCTCTCTCTCTCTGACAACCCCCCCTTCCCTTCCCATCAATGCCAATACAAGTAGGCATGATTTAACATTATCATCGCTGCAATGTTCTCCTGTCTTAGGTTGGGTCAGTGCCCTCAACGAACCGCCGTCGTCTAGGGTATCACTGCACCTAACCACCGGCTGTGTGCGACCGCCGCGGCCCTGATGACTTCGGCTCGCCTCTGCACTCTACTCGTACGGGGCTGCATATACGTGGTGTGCTATCATGCTTGTTCGCCCCCTTGGATACTACACGCATCTTCCACTCACCTCTCACTCAACACCGACCTCATGCTTGTCAATATATCTTAATACCTCCGTGCCTGAAGACGTATTGAAGTCATTACCACTGTGAATGCATTGTTTCCCCAGGGGGATGAGTTTTGTTTCCATCTCAAAACTCGTTACTTAGACTGTTATTATAAAGGAATGTTAGCAGACTTTTATGAGTTTGGTGGGAAAATTTTTCTTTGATTCTATGACAAGATGATTGGAGTATGGGATGTCTCCGTCAATGTGGGTATGTCTGGCACCTGGTGTGTGTGTGTGTGTGTGTGTGTGTGTGTGTGTGTGTGTGTGTGTGTGTGTGTGTGTGTGTGTGTGTTGCATGTGGCACCGTTAGCGTTCTTGCGGCCACACGTGCGCGGGGCATGTGTTGCACCTAACGTCGCAGATCAATCCTTCACCGCCAATCCCGTATTATAAAGTGCGGGCGGCGGGGCGGCTTCGCGGCGGGGCTCGTGTGGGCCAAGTCGTGGGCGCGTCCTCCACACCTGCCTCGCCCCCGCCATGGCCGCCAATGCAAAAACCTGAGCAGCAGCAGCGGAATACCGTGGCGATGAGTGGGGGGGTCAGAGGGGCGGGTCCTGGCGGTGTCTGAGAGGCGCCACACTGTCTGGCGGGACACCCTTCCCTCCCTCCCTCCCTCCCAACCCCCTACTTCTCCCTCCCTTCCTCTTTCTCTCCTTTCCTCCCCCCTTCCCTCCTTATCTCCCAGTCCCCTGACACTGTTCCTCGCTACCCACATCCACTTCAGCGTCACTTCGGGGCACCCTTCAGTCTCGTCCCCGCTGACAACGTTCCTGCCGATCATATTCAACGCGTCAAAACTAATAAATGAAAGCCAATTAAAGCCTCAGTCAGCACGAGAGCCTAAAACAGCATCACGTGTTCAATGCAAAGCTTATTTCTAAACGCAGATTCCTCAGGCACTGTCGTCGGGTGCCTGAGAAGCGCCCAGCAGTCTGCAAGGATCAGAAGGGCGGTCACCCAGGCACGCTACGCCTGCACAGGGACAGCAAAGAGGCGAGGAAGACAGCGGCAGCGGTGAGTCGAGGCTTGTCCTTGAGAGTGTCGCCTCAAGACAAAGTACGAGTTGGAGGATGAGCGGCGGCGGGGGCGGGGCGGCCAGACCGGCACGGGCGGGTGTACATTACCTGCCTTGCCGCCCGCCCACACGAGCCCCGGCAAGGACAGGCGCTGTCTAAGTTGCTAATGCGGGATGAAGTGTTTAATATAAATGATTTAATGTGGGTGTGAGACCTTTGTTTATTTGCTGGACATGTAATCTGCTGGTTACAGTGGAGGCAGTGGCGGTGTGAAGGAGGGGGGAGTTGGGGAGGCATATATCAGGGACTTCAAGGTTATAAGCTATCATATCTTCCTATCTCGTCCTCTGACTGTACATAATCTGACACTCACTATCAGGAGGAGGAGGAGGGAGGAGGAAGAGGAGGATGGAGGGGTAGGGAGAAGGTAGGGCACTCGTTCTAAGCGTGTAGGGGGACGGCTGGAGTGGGGAGTGGGGAGCAGCGACCCTTGAGTACAGAGGTTATCAGCGGCAAGTCCACTCAGCTCATCGCCTCAGCCGCTGCTCTGTATACATAACACAACAAAACCCTCCTTCCCCTCCCTAACCTCCCCTTCTCTCCACATGCACGAGGCGAGGCAGGGACGAACAGGGAGGAACGCAGGCAAGCACGCACCGGCAGGCAAACAGGCAACGGGCCAAGGGGCAGCGGCGGACACGAGGCGACAGCTGCGGCGGGGAGTGTGGGCTGGACAGGAGCAACAAGGTAATTTATATGGGCGTGGGCAGTTAGCGACCCCGCCCCGCCCTGCCGCCCGGAGCCCTGTTAATGAATGGCACGTCAAGGAGCAGGCGAGAACGTGTGTCTGGGGAACAAATGAAGGTGTGCAGCTTTTCTTATGGCGTTAGATTAGCATTCCTCTACTTCTTCGCGTTCCTCTTCTTCATCCTCTCCCTCCTGCTCCTCCTATTCCTGTACTTCTGTTATATATATACTCGCTCCACAACAACCTACAGCAAATTCTAACAGGTCTTCTTAAACGTCTCGGCCCTTCAGTTCGCCTGTTTGAAAAGCCTCTCGTGTGGAAGTTGCTTGCTGGGCTTTTCATGGACTGTTTTGTGATCGAGGTGGTAGTCTTACACGGCCTCTGCACCATGAACTGGACACCACCCATGAAAACCCGGTTAATCTTCTCTCTGCCCTTAAAAAATAGTAGTAATGGGAGCCAGATACGTTTAAGAATATGGACCCAGGTCTCCTCCTTCTCCTTTCTCCCTCAGCTCCTCATGCCCTTCCTTCCTTCCTTCCTTCTATCCTTCCTCCCTCCTTCTCTCCGTTCCCCAGCAGCCCGTCGGTCCTTCGCTGTGCTTGAGGGCCGAGGGTCAGCCCACAAGGGTACAGGCAACGGCGTATACACGTTGGCCTTGGAACTTTTTTCTCTCTTCTTATAACAGAAAATTTTTGCGGCTTACCACCCAGGCACGCATGTCCTGTAGGAAGTTTGTTGTTGTTGTTGTTGTTGTTCTTGTTGTTAGTGGTGGTGGTGGTGGTTGTTTCTCTCTCACTCACTCACTACACACACACACACACACACACACACACACACACACACACAAGGGGGGAGAGAGAGAGAGAGAGAGAGAGAGAGAGAGAGAGAGAGAGAGAGAGAGAGAGAGAGAGAGAGAGAGAGAGAAGAGTTCATTCAGAAGTCTGGACGCGGACCATTGGCAAGCGTCGTCACCTCTGCATGCCTTGTTACGGTGAATGTAGGAGTAGTAGTAGTGGTAGTAGTAGTAGTAGTAGTAGTAGTAGTAGTAGTAGTAGTAGTAGTAGTAGTAGTAGTAGTAGTAGTAGTAGTAGTAGTAGTAGTAGTAGTAGTAGTAGGAGGAGGAGGAGAGAGAGAGAGAGAGAGAGAGAGAGAGAAAACAAGACCGAGATCGAGAGAGAATGATTGACGGGTATTTACATATTAACAGGAGTGTGAGCCGGGAAACCTAAGCGGAGTGCAGCTGAGCCTACCAAGGTCAGGGTCGTGCCAACAGGCCAGCTCTTCACCGCCTGCACCACCAGCTGACGACCCGCGGACCTAGTGACGACAGCACCCCCAGCAGGAAGAAGAGGAGGTGGAGGAGGAGGAGAGGAAGAAGGAGGAGGATAAGGAGAAGGAGTATTGATATGAGTGCAAGTGGTCAACGGAGGAGCAAGGAGGAGGAAGAGAAGGATAGATTAGCATTCAGGGAGGCACAGGATTACAAGGACAGCACAGCAACTACATTGGTCACCCCGTAGAGCCAGTCTCCTATAAGCGTGTGAGGGTGAAAAGGGTGCGTCTGGGGTGGCGTGGGTGGCTAAGGGAGGCTGTGGGAGAGTGGAGAGGTCATGCATGAAGGAAGGGTGAAGAGATGAGTGAAAGAGGAGGGGTGTGGAGAAATGGGTGCTGTGGAGTGGCTTGGAGTGCGTGGAGTCAACATGCTATGGGGGAGAGGTCAGGCATGAATGAATGGTGGAGGGGGAGTGGAATAGTGTGGAGAAGGGTGGAAACAGGAGTGGAGAAGGAAGGGGTGATGTGGAGTGGCTTACAGTGTGTGTGTGTATGTGTGTGTGTGTGTGTAAAGGGGTGAAGGGTGAACTTGCTATGGGGTGAAGGAAGGGAGTAAAGGGGGAGGAGGACGAAGAAAGGGGAGGGATGAAGGAGGGGGTGAGGGAGAGAGAGGAAAGGGGGGGACGAAGGGGTTGATGCCTCCGTTGCGACACTCATGATGCGGAAATTACCTTAGAAATGGAATAGTTGAGGCAATCCGAGACCACTTCCGGAGACTGCTTGGGCAATATATCGGGAGGCGGAGAGGGTGGCGGTGGATGAGCGGAGAGGGTGGGTGAGTGGGTGATGGAGGTGGAGGTGGAGGAGGTGGTGGTAGCGGGAAAGTGGGAAAAGGGGGATGAGAGGAAATTAGCAAGGAAAGGAAATGGGGAGGTCGACGTGGTATGGATTAAAAAAAAAAAAAAGTTCGGAGGAGGACAAAGAAAAGGGTAGCGGTCAGTTTCCCGTGTCACCAAGACCCATCGCCGTTACAGAGGCCTTTCCTGCACCAGATTTATACTTGGAATGTTCCGCGGCAGCTTCCTCTAGGTCGTGAGCTCGTCCACGTCTTCCCCGCCACCTCGTCCTCCGCCCTCTGAAACGCCTTGCAACTCTACCGTCCGTCTTCTTCCGGTTTCTGAAATACCTGGGACTCCTCGCTTCCTTTCCCCCTAACAACGCTACCGAGACCACTCAAAGTATGTCGTCCCCTCTGCCTTCTAAAACAATGATAACAAAACAACACTATCACCACCACCAACAATAAGAATGACATTGAAAAGAAAGAGTTGAAGGTGAAGGTAAAATTCGGGGCATACGCAAAGGGAATCTTTAAACACATGACAGGAAGGAACTCACAATATAATTCAACAAAGAAAGAGCTCCCTTTGTTAGGTAGAATGACGCATTATGGAGGAGGCATATAGGAAAACGCATATGATAATTCAGTATCTCAAGGTTAAGGATTTTACAATTAACTTAATTCATCCATTCTCCATTGTGGAAACTCTCGAGGCGCAAGGTTTCCACAATGTTTATCAATACTTACACAAGAAGTTTTTTCACGCCTAAGTTTTGTAGGATCGCTACTGCCATCCGCTGAGCGTCATCTCTTCCCCCTAGAGCTGCCCCGCCCCGCCCCGCCTCGCTCTATCCTGCCCTAGCCAGCACAAACCAGCCAAAGACTTAAAGAATGACCTCTCGACGTAGTGTCTTAATGCTCGACGACTCTGAGGAATTGTTGGGTCTTGTTTCTCTTGTCTTAATGTATCTCAACTACTACTACCACTATTACTACTACTACCACCATTAACACACACACACACACACACACACACACACACACACACACACAAGAAGCAGCAGCAGCAGCAACACCCTGACTCACATGCTCGCTGCGGGGTAAAAAGTGAACAAAGGCAAACATAAGTGTGTGAGATTTTCTTCTTGGTATAATGCGCGGAGCAAGTGGCGAGGCAAGGAGGGTCCGGTGCGCGCCTGGCTGCTCCACCCCGACACACACGCCTCTTTAGGGTGTTTTGCTGCGCGGCTGACGTCACAGGGACACGGCCAACACAAGGAGCGGCACACGCGGACACCCACTCACACACTCTATCAAAGCGTGTTTATTCCTTTACATAAGAAAGGGGAAGCATAAATCACTCCACGGCGCGGGAAACGGCGGCTCGGGATCGGCTTCCACGCAGGGCTCGTTGGGTTTCCGTTCGCGTCGGGCCTTCCACAAGTACCGAGAAGGCTGAGGAAATGAAAATAGCGGGAGGGGCTGAGGCAAGGAAGGCTGAGGCGGTTTTCTGGGGTGTGAGCCAAGAGCAGCGGCGACACGACACAACACTCGACAGCCTCATCTGCAGGAGTGGCGCGGTGACGTGATCCGAGTCTTTGCTCCATATTATTAAACTCCTCGAAGGCTTAGTCCATCTGTTTTAAAAGGCTCTCTCGCGTAGTTGTTGGTTGGTTTCCATGGGTGGTTTCCTGAGCCTGACGGTAGTTTTGGAAGGCTTTTGCGCCGTGAATGAGGGAAAGCACTCATGACAACCCGACGTAACTCCTCCCCGGCCTTGAAAAATGTTCGTTACAAAAGCCACAAACGTTTGATAATACGGATGTTTATCTCGTATGGAAAGACGAAGACCTACATGTTTTTTTGATCAACGAGGCTTTACTTCACATGTGCTAAACTACCTTCTTTTATATCCCACAATGGCTTCGTAATTCATGTGAGGGTTGGAAGTGTTGGTGAGTCCTCCCCTGCGCCACGGCCCTCGGGAGTGGTGCCCCTCACCCTTAGTCCCCTCAAAGAGCTCTCCAGTTGATGTTCTGAGTACGAAGGCAGGGCCGGAGATGCATCCTTGGCCGGCCTCGTAAAATTATATTCAAACAAACCTACAAACCCATTTCTTGCGCGGCTTGTGCAACACACACACACACACACACACACACACACACACACACACACACACACACACACACACACACACAAGGAGGGCGTCACGCTGCATTGCAGACTCGTTTAGTATTTTGTTGTAATGATAAAGGAAATATTCTTCAAAAACACATACGTGCTTGCGTGCGTGTGCGTGCGTGTGTGTGAGTTGGAAGTGAGGGACTGAGATGAGAGAGAGGAAGGGAGGGAGGGAGGGGAGCCAAATATAACCTTTTCTCACTGCCAGCAACTCGGTTCTTGGTGCAAACACACACACACACACACACACACAATCACCCACACCCTCACCTTTCATCCCCCCAACACTACTAGTACATCCAGCGTCCACAGATTCATAACTACACCAGCCTCCGGCATCCAGGTATACCTAACACCTGCGGGCCGTCCCTACACCTGCCGCCACCTGTTCCTCGTGACTCATCATCCCGTGAAGTAAAGGTGAAGCGGGTACTGAAGAGCCACGATAACATTAGGCATCTGATGCTTGTATGAAGGTCACTCCGTTTAGTTAGGCAGTTTGTACTGCTATAAGGTGTTGGGAGGGAGTTTTCGGGGGTGGATTTGGGGGAGAGAGAGAGAGAGAGAGAGAGAGAGAGAGAGAGAGAGAGAGAGAGAGAGAGATCCCCCACACATCACCACCCACCCACACACACCTATACACATCCCTCCTTCCCTTCCCCCACGGTTGCTTCCTGCCCCTAAGCGTAAATACAGAATTAGAAGAGCTCCTCAAAGCACTCGCCGGCGGGCTGCTTGGCGGGCCGGCTCACTCGCTGCTCCTCGGCGCGACACAATGTAATCTTAAGTTGCTGGATTATCCCGAGACATGAGTGACAGGGGAAGGCTGAATGCATGGCGAGAAGGAGGAGGAGGAGGAGGGAGGGGGGGGGGGTCGAGAAGAAGAAGAAGAGGACGAAGAAAAAGAAGAGGACGAAGAAAATGAAGATGATGAAGGAGGAGATGAAGAAGAGAAAGAAGAAGAAAAAACGAGAGGAAAATTGAGATGAAAATGTAGAAGGAATAGAAAAAGAAAAATAGAGAAATAAGAAGGAAAAAAACAGAACAAGAAGAAATAGTAGTAGAAGAAGAAGAAGTAGAAGGAGAAGTGCAGGGTGAATTATAATAAGAATAAGAAAAAAAGAAAAGACAGAAGTGCATGGCGAAGAAACTGATGATAGCGATGATGGTGATGTGTAAGGGGGAGAGGGAGGGGAAGGGGAGGGAGAGGGGGGTGACCTACCTAAAAAGCCTCAAGCGGGGAAGCGTCCCAAGTAACTCTGAGGGTTTTTAAGTGGCGCTTTTGGGGTGGCGAGACTCGGCCGGCGGAGGAGCTGCGGGCGAGCGGACGAGACTCATGATGTCCGCAACCACCACCATGCCTCGCTGACACACACACACACACACACACACGTCCCAACCCCCCACATGCACATGTCCACACGTCTAAAGACACACAGGCATGCAAATGTGCGTTGGAGCACACACACACACACAGATCACGTGCACATACACACAAAGGCATGCTTGCGTGCACATGCCCGCAAACACACACACACACACACACACACACACACACACACACACACACACACACATTATGGCATATCTTAAGTCAACAGATTTTTTACATTTATTTTATTTATTATCCTTATTATTTTTCCCTGCGAGAGCCAGGGTCGAGCAGCAGCGAGGGCGCTTTGGTGACACGCTGCGGCTGTTTTCCGATGCAGCGGCAGGCCGTCAGCGCCTTCCAGGGCCCAGCGCTGGTAATAATTCAGCTTGAAGACGAATATCATTGAGGGCTGGCGAGCGCATGTTTGTTCTGCCGTCGTGAATGAGACAGGGTGGAGCTCAGCTGGTGGGAGGAACAGTGAGGGAGGGCACCAAGGAGAGTGGAGGGAGGGTGGAGGACACAAGGGGTGGAGCTGCCCACCACGAGGTCGCCGCTGGAGCCAGGCTGTCTGGTGGATCCAGCTCTGTCCAACCTACGCGTCCCTCGCTCCATTGAGGCGCTTCCCACACCCAAACATGGGCGGCTCGGCCCATGCGGCCATGAGAGTTGTATCAGCTGATCACTTGCGGATTGCCACGTTTACACTGACACAAACACGGCCTCGGGGGACTCGCTCCCCCCGCCCTGAGGGGCTGGTCACAGCTCCCTGCCCAACGCAACGCTTCATTATTCGCACCACTTCTTTAGTGGCAGCAGCGCTACAGGTGGGCACCTGGTGGACCTAACGAGGCCGGCGCTGCTGCAGGCGTGATGGAGCCTCAGATTAGTATTGTGGATATTGATAATATTCTGATAACAGGGGAGACAACTGCGGGGAGGGGAGCGTGGTGTTAAGATTGTAGGGTGGCTGTTGATGAGGAGCGGGGGGGGGGGGGATGTGGCAGTCGTTGTGGTAGCCAAATCTAGTGATGATGTCAGTGGCCCGAGCAGGCCCTGGGCTGCGGTGGAGTGGGAGGAAGGGGAGAGGCAGGACTCGTACAGAAGACCCTCCCTGGATACGCCTCCTTCCCCTTCACCCCTCTGTCCTACACTCCCTCTTGTAAATGCAACTCGCACTAACATCAGCCTCCACGCCCTGCAAACTGGTGCCTCCCAGCCCGCCTTGTAGC